>NW_027526203.1:285395877-285437250 GCF_048455015.1 Haemaphysalis longicornis | reverse complement strand
TTTCCCACACACGCGTGTTCGAGCACATCGTTTTTGTATCATGCGAAGTGCGCACGGGCACATATGAACAGCACTTGGAACAGTCGTATCTGGCATTTTTAGCGGTTGCGTTTTTAAGAAACGAGGCGTGTGAATATACTGGGGCGTGGGCGCGTGCCGACTGCCCCCCCCCCCCCCCTTCCCCCCCCCGTGGACATTTTGACTCCTGGAAAATTACACCAACCATTTCCGGCATCAGAGCAAAGCTAAGTTGCTTCTGCCTGCTCTGAAATTCTTTACATTGGAGCACATTGCTACTACCTACCAAAATTGTACTCACATTTTTACGGATGGATCGGTGATAGATACATCACCTGCCATAGGAATATGGATCCCGCCAACCCGCACAAAAGTTACCGCTACACTAGGTCACAAAACGTCGTCGATGGACACTGAACTTACTGGCCTGCGCGCTGCATTTCAACACATTTTCACTTCTCCAGTTCAGGCATGGGCAATCTTCACCGAACCTCGAGCAGCCTTTAAGCTCCTGATGGTGCTGCCAGAAGAGAAGCTTGCTCAAGAAATTAATGAACTGCACACGCAGGCAATAAATACCCACCACGTCATTGCTCTCCAATGGCTTCCATCTCACTGTGGTGGGGCTGGGAATGACGAAGCCGACAGAGCTGCTGCATCCGCGCATTTCAGCACAATTATTACTGCAGTGCCTTCCACAAGGCGAGACGAAGCGACTCTGGTGTCATCGGTTGCCAAGAGCTCTAAGCGATTGCTGTGGACTTATCCAAATAAGACCTACGTGCCGTTGCACACAATAAACCCAGAGTGCCGATTTCGGATGCCAAGCGGTCTGTGCGAGCGAGATGAAGCTGTCTTGCATCGCATCACGCTCAATATGGCTTTCACTGAGCATTTTCTTTTTAAACTTCGCCAGGCTTCTTCACCTCTGTGCCCGACCTGTTCAGTTCGCGAGGATCTGAAACACATTCTCTGCGCATGTCCTCGCTACGAATTTGAGCGTACCACAACTAGGCTTTCTTTGGGCCTGCCCGTGTCCGCTCAGATCTCTTCGAAGCATCTTTTTGGGTCCTGGCTTACTACAGGCATGGCAAGTCGCACAACAAAGATGCTCTTAACGTTTCTCCGGAGCATTGGACTTGACAGTGAGCTATGAACTGTCGAACAAATGACTATATCGCCTGATTGTGTGTGTGCTTTTCATATGCGTCTGTGTGTTTGAGCATTCATGTGCAAGTGAGAGTTCTTTTCATATATTTTCATCACACCTTCACCCCATCTGGTTAGCAAGTCGGGCGCCTAGCCTGGCCGACCTCACTTGCCCATTAAAGATATCTCTCTCTCTCTCTCTCTCTCTCTCTCTCTCTCTCTCTCTCTCTCTCTCTCTCTCTCTCTCTCTCTCTCTCTTCTCTCTCTCCTCTCTCTCCTCTCTCTCTCTCTCTCTCTCTCTTGCCTTATGAGCGGCCGCTGCTGTCGATGCAGCCATGGTTGAGTCTCCTCCGAACATTTCTCGGTCTTTCGCAAACACAGGCTCAAAGCGTGGTCCCGGAGCCTGCTTAGGCGTAGTGGTTACTTGCAAATTCTCCCTTTTATAGACGATAGCCTTTATTCAGCTACCTAAACGCGAAAATTTTGTTCTGTCTGTCTGTCTGTCTGTCTGTCTGTCTGTCTGTCTGTCTGTCTGTCTGTCTGTCTGTCTGTCTGTCTGTCTGTCTGTCTGTCTGATTCATTGATTGATTGTGGGGTTTAATCTACACCTGAACTCCGAGGTGCGCTGTAGTGAAGGGCTCCGGATTAATTTTGACCACCTGCGTATCTTTAACGTGCGCTGAAATCCCAACACATGGGCGTTTCGCTTTTCGCCTACATCAGAAAAGCAGCCACTGCGGCCGGGATCGAACTCGCGTCCTTGGGTTCAGTAGCACTGCGCCATAGCAGAGTCCTTCAATGCATTGAAGGACTCTGGCCATAGCCACTGACCTACCGCGGCGGGTGTCTGCCTGTCTGTCTGTATGTATGTTTGTCTAACACCTGTGCTACACGGCCGTTTCAAAGGCCTTCCGAAGGCCGTTGAACCATTTGTCTATCGAGTGTCCCATTGTAAATTCACAGGGTGCACTTGCAGGCGAGCGTTCAATTGTCAATTGAAAGTCGCCGTGTAGCACAGGTATAATTCTAAAATATGATAAAATACTTCATGTCAACACTTTTCAACAAAAAGTAAACACGAGACAAATTTGGGGCGAAACGTAGATACATAACTGAAACTAGCAATGTTCTTTTAATGAAAAATAGACGAGGGCTTAATTCTTGCGATAGCAAACAAAAAATTTGTTAAGAAGTATATTTTAAGCTCAAATTACAAAATAGCTCGCACTAGAGCCTTGAGCCAGTGACTCCAGCGACAAGCACAACAGTAACAAAAGGCGCCAACAGATGGCGCGCCCGCTGTGAAAACGCGGGAAAATTTAATTTAATTTAACAAACCCCCATTGCCTTTATCATGGGAAAACCGAGCCAGGAGGAGAGCAGCGTGAGAGGTGGGCGGGGCAGAGAGACAGCTACGCCGCAGCGGCACCAGGAAATTATCGTCTTTGGACCACATTTGCAGCGAAGCGAGCAGATACGCGGCCTGTTTTGCTTTCTTGCAATCCTCGTTCCCTGTGCGAAGCTATCTCCCGCGAACATTTCCAGTTTTTTACCGCTATTTTGAAACAGTAAGCCCACGCGTATACGGCACGTGCTGAGGCAAAGCATAAGCGCAGCAGTGAGGAACCCACTTGACATGCCGCATTTTTCTTCGATGCGACAGGAAATCGCCTCTCAGCGCATTCCAGTCGGCTTGCGTGCGTATCCAGTGTCGCGCAAGCAGCAGCCGAGCGCCCCGACTGTTCGGCCCGACGCAGAAGCGAGGGCCCTTTGAGAGTTCCCCTTTCGCTCTGCGGGTGACCGCGGAGGGCACCTGGACGGAGGAGTGAGCGCAGCCTGTTTGTGCAGGACGCCGGTTTCCTGCGAGCTCAGCGGACGTGGTCTGGCAACTGCGCGACAGCGGAGTCGCGCCGTCCTGACAGCGACCCGAGGGCAGCATCCTGGTGCACGCACTGACAGCAGCCATGGCCGACTCAGCACGGTACGCCTGACTTAAGTACTGCCCTTTCACTCTGTACGCCACCGCTGAGGTTCCAGCCTAGCTAGAGCCTCTAAATAAGCTCGTATGTAGCGGCTCTGGTGCGGACCTTACACAACGCGCGCGCCAACGGCCGAGAAAGCGCGCACGCCGCGCGGAAGGGGCGGGCCTCTCGGAGGACGCCGGCAGCAGCAGCCTCGAAAGGGCGCCTCGAAAGGGCGGCTGACAAAGAGAGGGCGAGGGTTGGCACCGTTTCAAAATAGCGGGGCTGACGCTAGAAAAGGGCTTGGATTCATGGCTGAGCTGCCGTGTCCGTGTACTTCCGACGTAATGTTTGCTCGCACGCAGACACTATTTTTGCTCTGGACTTGGGCCTCTCGTCTTCGTAGCGAAACGCGAAAACGCCGACAGCCACGAAGCTAGCGGATTTTCGTAGACGTGTGGTTTGCGCTAGGAATGGCGAAATTCACGTTGTTTCATCGGGATGGTACCGTCGCAGTCCAAGTGCGAACGAACGCCGCCAATATGTAATGACGCTGCAGCCATTATTTTCTTTCGCTGGACATTTGCAGCCGTTGCAGCAATTTTCTGTTCTTCACGAGAGTGGGAAGGAACTTAACAAACCAAAACGCGTTGGCTTGCACTTCTTTTTGTTTTCCAATGCCGGGAGCGAAGCGGCAAACCGGTTCGTTCGTCCGTCTTCCGTTGCGATCCCCGGCCGCTGCGACCAAGTCGTCCCGAGCGGCCGCCTCAGCTGCGACGAGCGCAGCCGCTTGTCGTGCCCGCGCACGCGTAACACCTGCAGAGAGCGATGACACACGCGGCTCGGCCCCTGTGTCTCGAGCTTCGGCGCAGAAAGTTGAGTCATGTAGCTAAGCGCTTGGAAACACCGACGTCAGGAAGCCAGTGCGTTTCGAGGCACGCCCCCAACCCAATCTTCAAGCATTTCGGAGGTTTAACGAGCCACAGATACTCATGGGCTATGAGTCGCACCGAAGTGGAGGGCTACAGGTTAATTTCAACCACCTGGGCATCTTCAACGTGCAGGGAGATACCGACAAACGGACTTTTTCGCTTTCGCCACCATCAGAAAAACGTCCTCCGTGGCTGGGACAGAACTCGCGTCATTTGGCTCGACAGCACACAACGCCTTAGCCACTGAGCCACTGCGGGAGTCCCAACCTTCATCCTAACTTACTATGCGCATGCTTTCATCTCAGTGTGCACGGAACAAGGTATGCGTGTGCAGGAACAGAATCACGAGCTCTCCATTATGAGCTCGCGTGTCTTCTAGCGCCTTACTTGCGTCTCATGGCAGGTGGAGTATTCTGTTCGTATCATTTGGACCTGACAAGATAATTATGACTGGTAAGAAACCAAACAAAGCGCCTTTTTTGGTGAAGACTAAAATACCTAATTTCACTGTCGGCTTGTCTCATCCTTTGCTTGTAACTTACAGCCCCTTTTGCGAAGCACTGAGAAATGTAGCCTACAGATGTTGTTATACACACAAAGGATGTTCTTTCTGAGTTGACAAGTGTGACCCCTCTCAAAAATTTAACAATGTCACGGGAGCGTCAACCGGTCGGTAAGCTAACGTCTTTTGACAGTGGAAAGAAGCCAACCGTTAGGTAGTACTGACATACTGATAGTACTAGTACTGCTAGTACGGAAAGAAGGGGTGGCGGTGTACTTCTCGGTATCAAACAAACACTCTCGTCATTTGTTATTGATACCAACAGTCCCCTTGAAATAGTCTGGGTTGCTTGTGCAACGCTGGCTACTAAGGCTTTGATAGGGGTGCGCTATCGCCCACCAGACAACCATGGGTCTTTTGTAGATGAACTCCGCTAAAGTTTAGCTAAGGCCACTAAGAACTACCCGTGCGATAACATTTACCTTTTCGGTGATTTTAATTACCCACATATCGATCGGACACAGCTATCATCTTCATGCCGAGAGTCGAATAACTTCCTCAATTTATTATTGGACTTCAATTTATTTCAGGTCGTTAATCAACCTACGCGTGGTGCAATTGTACTAGATTTAATCCTTACCTCCGCTCCTAGCTCTGTCAATAACAATTTATACCTTGATGGGTTCAGTGACCATAACCTACTCCAGTTACTCCTTGACATTCCTCTAGCAAACACAGGCTCTACGTCTAAAAAAAATATAATAAGGCAAACTACGATGCTATGAACATTGAACTTGAAGGTTTTTCGAGTCGATTATTCCTCCCTTTCTTCTCATTTTGATCGGCTAATAAGAATTGGCTCCTTTTCAAAGATAAGATGTTAGCGATGATTGACAAAATTCGTTCCTTTGATTACGATATCTAACGACCAGACAAATCGGTGGTTGAACAAGCCACTTAACAAATTGCTTAACAAAAAAAAGCGCTTATACAGGAATGCAATGCGAAAAAATAATCATTCAGCCTGGCTAAATACCGTACCTCTCTCAAAGCTTACTGCTCCTCCTCATCTTCCTCTAAAGATAAATACTACAATAACGACCTGGCCTCACTACTTAAAACCAATCCGCAGAAATTTTGGTAAGCCATATCCCCCGACTATGGCAATAATATTTCCCGGTACGACGCAAACCAGGCACTTCTCTCTGATCATGAATGTTCACTAGAATTTAACAAATTTTTCTCATCTGTATCCGCGTCGGAAGATCTTTCCACGGTCCCGTTCGTACCTGACCTGGATTGCACCTACATGGCACTCAATGATATCACTTGCGAAGGCATCTTTAATCTCATTGACAACCTCAAGACATCTACATGAGCCGGCGTTGACGACATCAATTCCAAAATACTTAAGAACACTGCACATATATCAAGCCTTTTTTTGTTTCATATATTTCGTCAATCATTGTCGTCTGGTCACCTTCCCGAAGATTGGAAGATCGGAAAGATAGTTCTCTTATTTGAGGCCGGCAACAGAAATTCCCCTGATAACTACCGGCCAATATCACTGACATGCATATGTGGCAAACTTCTTGAACACATTATCGTTTCGCATATATTCTGTCACCTGGAGTCAAATCATTTTTTCTTCCCTAATCAGCATGGCTTCAGAAAAATTATGCGACACACAGCTATTCGAATTTACAACTGACCTGCATTCAGGCATGAATAACAACAAACAAATAGACTGCATTTTCCTTGACTTTTCAAAATCATTTGACCATGTAGCCCATAGCCATTTAATCTCGAAGTTATCTGCTCTGCGCTTGGATTATCTAACCTTATCATGGCTGCGTAACTTCCTACACTTCGCAAGCAGTTTACAGTCGTCAATAATGCTTTATCTTCCTACTGCTACGTAACGTCCGGCGTCCCGCAGGGCAGTATTTTTGGGCCCTTATTGTTTCTTATTTGCATTAATGACTTGCCCACTAGCATATTATCTTCCATCCGTCTATTTGCCGATGCCTGCATCCTTTACCGCACCATTAATAACGCTGACAATCACCTCACCTTACAAAATGATCTTAACCTTATTTACAGTTGGTGTAACAAGTGGCAAATGACCCTTAATATAATAAGGGTCATATATTATACAAGTGCATAATAATGTCTTTTAGCCGCAAAAAAACAAATTCTAACTTTTCCTGCGTCCTAAACAATGAACAGATTTTGCGACCATCATCGTACAAATATCTTGGCGTACATCTATCACCCAATCTATCCTGGTCGTTCCATATCACTGCCATCAGGGCGAAAGCATCTCAAACTGCAGGATATTTGCGTTTGCGAAAAGCTCCCTCTGACATTCGCAAGTTAGCCTATTTGACTTTGGTGCGCCCACTGCTCGAGTTTGCTTCCTCAATATGGTCCCCATTTCAAAACTACCTAACCACGATGTTGGAGTCTGTGCAAAACAGAACCACTCGTTTTATTTCAGGCCCTTTTGATCGCCATTTAAGTGTAACAAAAATAAAAGTGGATAATTCACTTGTGCCTCTGGAAAAACGCCGGTTCGTTGCTCTCCTCTGCTTATTTCATAAAGATGTTCATAATAGTAGGCTGTCACCATTAAGTAACACCAGTGCGCATGTCGAGACGACTTCATAATCAGTTTAGTATTTCCCGCATTTACGGCAACACACGTGCATTTAATTCATCGGCACTGCCTCGGGCCATTTCCATGTGGAATGATCTTCCAGATACCATAGCTTTCATAGCTGACAGTACTAGATTTCGGGAACACGTGTGTCGACATTTTTCATGTTAATGACGCACAAAACGACTTTTGCAATCTTGTCACATTTTGTGCCTTGTTTGTTTTTGATTGTGTTTGCTTTTTTACTTGCGCAAAGGGCAGTTCACTTTTCTGTTTGAGCGCCATTTTTATTTTTTTAAATTAATATGTTGAAATCCTCGTTTTCTTTTTGTGTGTATTACCCCGTGTTGAGATGCTAGCATCCGCTGTATTAATGCACATAGAGATTTATGTCCTCTTGCTTTTCGGTACAACACCATCTTTATCCTTTGATTTTACTCTAATGCTCTTGCAATTATTTTGTATTTACCCCCCCCCCTTACTCAATGATAGGAGCCTGTAAGGTATTGAGAATAAATAAATAAATGCCAAATAAGCCCCCACCAGCGTAAGCATCGTCTGCTACATTGTTCCCTTTGGAATTGCTTTGAAATGGCATACTCCCTATTACGATCACGGTATCCGCGTGGTTTTATTTGCTATGAACCCGCGTTACGCAAAGCGCACGCGCATTTGCACTGTGCGTTTGTTCGGGCAGCATTACGAATGAAAGCGACACGGTTGTCGGCTTAAACTTGCACAAATGCGCGCATAGAATAAACACAAGCGCGCTATTTAACACCAACGTCTGTGATTTATTTTCCTCGAAAATGCCATGACGACAAAATACAGCCTTGTTCTGTTTTAAAGAACTAGCCTTGGTAAATCACTCAGCCTCATTCCAGCCACGAAAGACATTTTTTAAAGGGAAAAAAAAACGCAAAAAATATTGCGCTACAGTGACGTCACCAGTGGCGTAATATAGGGAGCAGTGATGTTATATGGGCCAGCACTAAAACATAGTTATCAGTATGCCAGCTGCAGGTTAGCATTCAAGCGATACGGTCAAAAGTTACTGCAGGCCCCACCAGAATCGCCCAGTCAGTGAATACCATGGGAGTCGCCACTGCAGTGCTTCATCGATTTTCTTTCATATCCCCATTATTTGTTCGAAGTTTGCGATAAAATTGGAACCATTGTTATTGGGACAAATCAGTCTTTTGAATGAACCGAAACTGTATTTTATCGTCATGGCCCCTTTGAGAGAGAGAGAGAAACTGAGCCGTTGCGCTGGCTTGCTACGCTAGATGATAGAAGAAAAAGAGAAAGAAAGCAAAAAGAAAAAAAAGAAAAGAAAAAAAAAGCAGAAAAAAAAACCATAGAAAAGAAAACGTCATTTGATGCGCCCAAAATTTGAAATCACAAAACTGTCCAGTTCTGTGCTCCGAAGAAACTCCAAGAGAGCTTTGATTGCACGTGCAGCCTGACTGAGACCCGACCAAGGTCGCAAAACAGCCCTCAGTTCAAGCCCCGCACCAACCTGCCTGCACAATGATAATATTAGTTTCTGTCTGTGCACAGTGTACTTTGGGCACACGCATATAACGTGACGAATGTCTTCTCGTGAGCCACATGTGGAACAAAAAGGTGAAGATGCCTGCAGGATTTTGTAGAGGTAATGTCCGGCGTAGGTCACATTCAAGCGCAGCCTATGCAGAATGGCTTCCACGCGTTTGCTGAGTCCAGGTGGCATTCTGAAGGTGCACTTAGGATCAATCGCGTGAAGAGGTGCGTATTGCTGCCTTGTGTCAGTCTAGATAGACATCTGCGCTTTCAATGAGGTTGATGAGGCGAGTATTGCCGCATCCTTTCTCGTGAATGGGATCGGCACAGCTTGAGTGCAGAGGCTGTGGGCAGATCAGGCGGCTTTGTTAGCTGCGTCGTTGCAGGCAACTCCGCAGTGGGCAGGCTGCAGATCTACGCTGTGTCCCCTTTGTATAGCTTGTAAGTGCAAAATATTGATTTCCCAGGCCAGCTGTTCTTTTTGAAGTGATTTTAAGATCTCGAGTGCTGACGTGGCGTCTGTAAAAACAGCCCTTTGATTGGCCGGCTGCTTTAGAATATAATGAAAAGCAGCGCGTAATCCAGCTGCAGCTCAGTAGCTGTCGTAGAAGACTTGTGGCTAAGTAGGGCGCAGATGGGAGTCATCGACGAAGGAATGGAGATCCCTATCGCCGACGATGTACCCTTTAAGGCAACCCCTTGCTTGTGTAGAAATTTAACGCTCGCATCAAGTGACAACCGAGATGAAAAAATCAGCAGAATCAAATGTGTCGCGTGTTTGGGGCCAGATCAGAAAAAACCGGGGTGTGTGTCATTCCCAAGGGAACAGCGTAGCAGACGATGTTCACGCGGCGGAGGGCTTATGCACTGATGCACTATAGTCCGCAGTGACAAGGCGCTGACTGGCCGATGGATCGACGCTCCAGTGATGTCCCTGAATTTTTTTTAGGGTGCACGTATACAGCGGAAAAATTGTGAGAATAACTGACTGTCAACCTGGAAAACACCATAACATACGTCAAAAAGAAAAAAACTTACGCCCATCTTCCCGCGAGGGAACCCTGGTGTGATGCGACGCATCGGGAGGTTCAATTGGTGTTTCAGTTGGGTTGATTCTCTAAATCGAGTGAAATGTGTTGTGAACGCGTATGATGCATTTCCATCACATGCGAGTGTTCTCATACGCGGGAAGATGGGCGTATGATATTGGATTGTGTCAGCCCACTCACTGAAGGGACCGTCGCTTCCATCACGTCTTCATCAGAAGAATCAAGTCAAGCACGACGTAGTCAAGCACGAAGTAGTCAAAGCAAGGTCACGTCAGTGCGAGAGCGAGCGCTTGACTGAACCGCCGCGGCGCGATACCCGCTTTATATTCACAGCGATTGAAGGAGAGGAGACAACGGAGGAGAGTCGCGCATGCGCGCACTTACGCGCACCGGAGCAGTTGTTAACGCAGCGAAGCGCGCGCCAAACAAGCGCGCCAGCTGTGGTATGCTAATGAGCCGGAGTGAGAGTGTTGCACACAGCTGTGGGAGAGAAGAACGGAGGAGGGATGCGGACGGACGCCGCGACGACGACGCAGGAGGGACATTTCCGAGAGCAAGAGATGCGTCGCATCTAAAAAGCATAGCTATACGGTGCAACGCGCGCGTACTGAATTCTTAAATGATGGATATTTCAAGCAGTATGCAGAAGTATTTTAGAAAAAAAGAATTCGAACAAAGTGGAACAAACATCGAATAAAAACGAGCCACTGAAGGGCGCTAGGGCTGACGCTATTACGAGAAATGCAAGATCAAGTGTATACCTTCATACACAGTTTTATAGGCTGTTCAGAAACCCAGAAAGAAGACGTACCGCTATTTCATCTTGGTCTGCGGATGTTGCCTCCCCTTGCAACAGCGGCTTTTTTTTTCTTTTCATTTACACGAAAAACTGGCCCTTGTTATCGACACATAATCAGAAGGCCATCCGGTGGGAAGAAAGCAAAACCTCCCGAGGCCCTTCAAATAAACAAGAAAAAAACTTTCGTCCGCAAATCTGCCTTTATCAGCCGGTGTAAGCAGTGCATGGCACGCGGGCCTTACCCATACATCCAACAGCGAGGAAACGCACTTCGGAACGCGCAGCTTGAGCTATTGCCGACGCAGGATGGGGAATTTCCGCTGTCTTCACACCGGAAGGCCTTCTATGCGTCGTTCTATAGAAACGGCCAGTTTTCCTGTTATGTCAATGAACAAACACTGTTTCAAGGTG
This sequence comes from Haemaphysalis longicornis, assembly GCF_048455015.1. Classification (NCBI taxonomy): domain Eukaryota; kingdom Metazoa; phylum Arthropoda; class Arachnida; order Ixodida; family Ixodidae; genus Haemaphysalis; species Haemaphysalis longicornis. The sequence goes on along the minus strand of NW_027526203.1, from coordinate 285,426,228 downwards.
AGGCGAAATCTGCCAATAAAACGCGTATAGAATCCCGCGCTTGTATCGACAGCCCAATGAGCGGTTTAGTCGTGGCTTGTGCATGGTTCTGATCACCGCTTGTCCGCTTGGAAAACACCAGAGCGTGCGTTCAATTCCCGGTACTTGCAACTCGTGAAATTCTCGAATCTGCGCTGAAAGTGCACGCGTACGCATGCGCACAAATGTGCAGGTTGGTTGGCGGCCGTTTCTTCCGCAAAATTCCACGTTTCCCGACGATCCGTAAAAATGGTCCGCTTAGGTGTAACGAGGCATCCAGGCACGTGGAGTGTCCTCCCCATGGTCGCAAAAAAGACGCCGGAGAGGAGGGCAATTCCGCAGGTTAAACATTTATCCCCGCTTTGGTGTAGTAACGGCCACAACCTCCCATGAATACGCCAATTAACACTCGGCCCTCAGTCCCCAGCGGCTGCGAAGCAACTGACCACGGCGGCGGTCAGACCTGTGACGCAGCAGAGGGTGCTAAGAATCCCTGGATCCGGACAGGCCGCCAATGGAGGGGCGGCAGAAAGTTAGATGGGCAGATGAGATCAAGAAGTTTGCGGGGATAAATTGGTCACAGTTGGCACATGACCGAGGTAATTGAAGACTAATGGGAGAGGCCTTTGCCCTGCAGTGGGCGTAGATAGGCTGGTGGTGATGATGATGATGATAATAATACGTTCAAATCGGGGGTCACGCTGCAGGGACAGGCTACAAATTAATGGAGAAAACCGGCGATATTTGCAATGCGCCGAAATGTATCATGCTTGCGAGTGTGCCTGCCGCCTACCACCATCACAAAACGGCCGGAAATTGAACCCGTGACCTATTGTGCTTCAGCACAGCGCCCTGCAGTGCGTATATATGCAATATTAATTATGACGGCACCAAAACGTTGGCAGCCTTAGCTGTTCAGTCATGATCGATGCGAGGGTCATCTTTGATTCATTGCTGCTCTCGAAGAATGGTTCCCCGTTTTTTTTTTTTTTTGTTGTTGTTGTTGTTTTCAGGCGTGCCGACCCCCGCCTTCCTTGAATTGTTTTCAACCAGTGCTCAGCGGGATTCTTGTTTGGCTGAAGAGTTGGTTAAAATTTAAAAAAGGATTGATTAATCGGTTGGCGTGGTTTATAGCGCTAAAAATGAAGAATGAAAGCACAGTCCTTTTCTTTAAATACAAAAAACTTTATATGCTGTCTAAGGCTAAAAATCCATCATTGGAACCAGGGAAGAGGATCGAAAACCCGCGCTCCGCCATCTAGCTAAACTAAAACAAAAACCCGCAGCAATGACCGCAGTTGAACCTAAGGACAAGCACTCTGTTTTTTCTTACTCTCGTTGTCCATGCATACCATACATATATATATATATATATATATATATAGAGAGAGAGAGAGAGAGAAAGCGGAATCGTCTCTTCAAGTTCTTCAAATGTCTGACCCATCGAAGAAAATGCAGCAACGAATTCATAAGCGTTTCCTCAGACAAGCATGAAAATTGGGGCCGATAACGTGAAACAATTAAAGCGACGTTCGGCGCCAGGTGTGTAACCGCTGCGACGTAGTGGGCTGACATTAAGCCATGCCGCATGACATCACGTTAATTTTTCGATGGTTTCCCCATTTTTCAGCATAATTATTACACTCTATTGCACGGTCGCTCAAAGTCGCTCAAAGTGTAAACAGCACTGAATAGATTGTCCCGAAATCGCCGTGAGATAGCACATCGGTGGCGGCGCGCTATTCTTTCCGTCGCTGGAGCTCCCTTTAACTCACGGGCGTGCATATCCGGATCTCGATAAATTCGGCGCTCATACCACGAGTATAGACCACCCGTCCCACGACGCGTCGGACTGTCCTGCATTGATGACTATTGAGCACTAGAATCCTACGTTTTGAGGGTGAATGGGGAGATCCAACGATGCCAAGTCTTGGGGAGTGTGCATTGCCATAACTGGGGAGCGGCGCGTTCAATTAGTCGTACCACGAGGAGACGCCCCCTGAAAGTCTATAGGAAGAAGCTCAGCGGCCCCTTTATTGTGGCCTAACAGTTACAGGAACACGAGGGAGCTAATTACTGCCGCGGAGCCCATCGGTATGGCCCCCCGAGAACTGCAGTCACGCCCGCCTTTATCGTTGAAGGCACTGCAAGAGGGACTTTTTTACTTCCGCTGATGCACGTGGTGTCGCAGACCCTATATAATGCAGAAACAAAAACTCTTTAAAAGTTATGAAGTAAATTATTGCTATGTCAATGCCCCCCTCCCGAAATGTTGTCAGCGTGTCCCGCACTTTCTAGTGCGAAGGTGGTCACCCTAAGAACGAGTGACCGCTAGCCACAGGTGGTCAGCTATACTTCGATAACGCTCCCGGCTCGTCACTACTGAATTCGCCGGCGCGTCTCGATCGACTTTTACGATTCTGTAGCACGTGCAGATACCGAAGAGACACTTATAATTCGGCGCCGTTGCTGTGGTAGCACTGCCGGTCTGTCGCTCGAGGGTTTTCGGTGCGGACCGGAGGAATTCGCCAGTGTCTTCTATTCACAGCTGACTGAAAAATTTATTTTGCCCTCTATGGGTTTGTAAATGGACGTGAGTGCTTTGAGCATGGCGCTGCTACATCACTGCTCGTGGATTTCTCAACATGTGTGACTCGTGGACTATGGGATGCTATGGGTAGTGTTCCGCGTGCAGTGAATACCGCGTATATGGAAACCGCAGGGGCAGAGAGAGAGAGACTGTAATTGTTACAGAGACTACATGCCTTTGAGATTGCTGCATTTCTGCTGACTCTTCTGTGCAGCACCGAGAAATCAGGTTGATCCCTCGTGCAAATGAATCTCACAGCACGGTGTGAAGCGTGCTTTCTGAATAGCACTAGGTGTATTTTATTGGCGCAAGGACGTGTATTTGAGCCGCAGTGCACTGACGAACGGCCAGAAACCACGAGCCGCTCGCACCCTGCGAAGCCGAACGGGCTGCTCGCAAAACGTTTTGCGAACTCGTGGCTCGCTGCTTCGAAGGGCTCGGACCTCTTGAGATAAATGCAGTTTCTTTTGGCGCATGTCCCGTTGGCTTCGTGTGAAGTGTCGCCATCATGGTCGCCACGTTGCTTGCCTGCGCGCTGGGCGCTCAGCTTGCAAGCGTTTTTGGCCGAATGCCTTGTCATGTACGTAGATGGCGCTATCATCTTTAAAGGAGCCATGAAGACAATACACAAGTTTGTGTTATTCGAAAGATTTCGCGTTTTATAGTGCCCCCAGTGCCGTGCCGTGTTTCATAATGCCCCATCTGAATGCAAACGATCCATTATTCACTCAGAAATTATTTAATTTAAGTTAAAATTTTGATTTTACGGCTTAATCGTGCGTTTTCGTGGTCTGCAATGACATCACAGGGCATTGTTTACCGTTATTGAACCTAGATGGCGCCACCACACCGCGGCAAGCCTTAGTGCCTGCCCTAAGCAGCGCTAGTATTAAACCAAGAGTGTAAAACATGGTTATATTAGTCCTTTTTGGTAAGATGACATGTCATCACCCCGCTTCAAAGGGGAAACCAATAGGAATCATCATCATCATCATCAAGCCGTTTTCTGCCTTTGGTTTGTTTGTGAACGTATTTGTACCTGGCTTGTTTTGTTCATGGAGACAATCGTTTCGTGAAACATGGTGCTCGCTCGACAAATAGTCACGTAAGACATTGACGTTTGCGTCAATCGGCCAGTGTCGTCTGAAACAACCCCAAAGCCCCGCAGTCCTGTGCAGCTAAACCAAGCATAGTGCGCGCAGCACCAACAGCAGTATACGCATCGGTACTTCTATGTTTACGTGTGCTTTCGTAACTTCCACTGTTTGTCCCACCATTCTTAGGGCTTTAAAAAGAATGTGCCCTAAGTTTAAGCGCAACTAGCTCGTTCGGCAAGCTTATGTTGTCAGCGTGTCCCGCAGAGCTTAAAAGACAAGTTTATAAGCTCTGCCTAATTTGCGTTTCCTTTTGCCGCCCTCCGCCAATCGCAGGGCTGTCTGGTATAACATCATAGGTTCTGTTGCGGGAAATGAGCTAGTGGGTCGCATGGTCATTCCCTTTTCCCCTAATTATGTAGCTTATATGAGCGAAGTTTACATTAAAGGTGGTGTCAGTATGATTCTAACGAGGCAATCTTTTGAATGAACCAAACTTGCGTTTTCTCTTCATGGCTCCTTTAAGGCGAACGCATTAAGTGCCCCATTTTTCGAGTAAGCACCGTTGTCGTTGTTGTAGTTGTCCAGTCAAGAAAATGGCCGCCACTGAATAGAGTAAACAAATAAAAAAAACTTACGGGATCCGCTGGGATGTCAGCCCGGGTCGGCACAGTAGCAGGCAGTGCTCTACCAACTGCACTACTCTGCACGTTGCCAGTGCACAACAAAAGTTGTCGTTGTTGTTCTTCCTTTCTTCGCGGCACAGGCGCATTTGGGGCGCTGGCCAGGAATCGGGAGCATCGAGGGACGTTGTGCCCGCCTCACGAAATTCACAAAACTGTGGAGTTGAAACGTCAAGGTTTAGAACAGTGCGTGCCGAGTGGCACGTGAACGCGATGGCACGTGAGTAAAACAGGTGCACACCAGCTGCGCAGAACCCTAATTCTAGGGAAGCTGCGGCGCTTGCCAGTGTGCTAATGCTGACGCAGTTCGCGCCGTAAGACGAAGAAACGAAAGCGATGAGGCGCATACACGGTGCAGCGGAAAAGAAGACGGTTGAAGTGGTTCGCGGCGAAAGACAAAGAAACGAAAGCGAATAAAGAGACGCACATGCGATGTAGGAAAATACAAAATCTTAATAAGCATCGCCAGGATTCCGCCTTCAAAGCACGTAATCAGATTTAAGTGCCCCGAAGGAATTCCTTTTTTTACTGCGGAATCTGTAAACAGAGTTACGCGGCGTCCACTCCTGCATCGGAATGAAAAGGTTCATTCACCCTTTGAATGTCTTTACATGTGGGCGCTTCGCGAGTTTTTTTATTTTTTGTCATTTAATGTCATTCACAAAGCACAATAATTAATTGCGTCATTTGCGCATGTGTGTAAGCCACAAAACAATACAAATCTGGCTGATTAAGGCAAAAAAGAAGCGGGTGGAAGCCAGAATGTAGCCAGGTAGCCAACCAAAGTTTTTGTCGCCTACAGGCCCCGTCGAAAGTAGCCAATCTGGCGCAGTCGCCACCAACGACAGCGCTGGGGGCAATGCGATGGCCTTCCTGCCTCCGATCGTCACCGACAGCCTTCTCTTGTCGCTGGCCGGCCAACCGCTCTCCCTTTGCCGAGGAGGTCGTCGTGAGCCCGTTGCCGACTGGCCCCAGCGGCCTGACGGAGCAGCAGCGGCAGCCAGGTTTCGGCGCAGTGCTTCTGCCTTCGAGCCCGTGCTTTGACTTCCTTTACGGCTCCTTTTTTCCGCCTCATTGCGGTGGCCAGAGGCTCACGCGGGTGGGGGAGGGCGAGGCCGCTGATTCTGCCCACCAGCAGACAAGGGCTGCCGCCAATAATTTTAATGCGAAAGCATTAGTTTACTCGGTGGACCGAAAACCCGGCGTTCCTGGCACACATATGGCTCAAAAAATTACCGACAGGTAGCACGCAAAATACTGGACGGCTCAAAGTATAAAAAAAGGTGAATGAATACTCCGATTGGCTCCAGAGGAAAGCTCCTGCAAACAAAGTTCAATAATTTGGTCTGAAACAAAAAGAGGTAAATTTGAGCCCGGATGGGATTCGAACCAGAGGCCTCCGCAGTGCGAGACAAGCACCACATATCTGCAGCAGCACCGCAGCTTTTCTGTTTTCTTGTCAACACCGCCCCAGCTCGATGACCCTGGCTGACTAAAGGTGGGCCTAGTAAATGCGCTGCGGCCTTCGACTAGGAAAAGTATGTCGTAGGGCAGGTACTGAGGCTTTCGTTGAACATCTGTGGACTTTCTGTGAATTGATTTTGTAGCAGCTTGTTTCCCCATCCCGCACATCTGTTAATGCCCGGATTAATTGGAAACTGATTGGGTTTTTTTCTGTTTTTTTAGGGCAGCGCTGTTACCACTAGTCGCTGCACCCTGACACGTGGTTTATAATAAATTCTTTTTTCATCGGCTTACATGAGTAACTTGAGCATGCTGATTACACAGGCAGCAGCAATTAGGCGGGTGGCAAAGTTCGTTCTCGCTAAATGCCCTTTTGCATGGAGATGTGATGAACGCGAGTACGCGCCGGTTAATGCTAAGGAAGAGAAGAAAAAGACTCAAAGAGAAAAAAGATTATGATAATGAGAGGGAACGTTCGGCAATTGGAGACTCATGCTTTCGCAATCACTACACCACGAGGAGTGCTCAGGTGTCCTCGTACCTTTTTCTGCCGCAAGTTATTCACGAGTTAAACTTGCGCGCGCTTTTTAGCAGCTCGATCCTCTCACCACAATGATCAGCCAGTTTACAGTGCCCCCGAAAAAAAAAATGACAGAAAAAATCGGAAGGGTAAGTAAAGTACAGCCACCGCTTCCCGAAATTTGATTTTTTAAAGTTTTGGATTAGTATTTTTTTTTTCTTTCGTTGTTTTAATGTCTTTCCCTCCTCGTCATACGTTCTTCCTCTCTTTCTGTTTTATGTTTTCGTGGGTCCCCTCCCCCGTAATACAATCCTGCGTACGCCACTGGCGGTGGCAGTGCATTCGCTGCCGTCTCCTTGATTGTTCACGGAACAGTAAAGCCTGTCGCATCGAGCTGTAATGAAGTCCCGTTTGCTAGCAAACTAGTTGAAGCAGTCAGTATTTTCCTCTCGCGTCTGAACCCTCATTTCGAACTTACCATTAATAACTACTTAGTCTGTGGACACGCAGTTGAATTCATTCCACGCGGGCCACGTGTGCAGCGCTCCTAGAAACCGAAAACCGCCGTTGCTCTGGAAAAGCGCCAGCATGACGGGCGTCTGCAATAAGTGGGCATTTTACCCATTGGGGCCGCACTGTTCCCGGTGCTTATCCTAGTTTCCACATCCGCTCGTGATGTGTCATGGCGCGTGCTTCCTTCCGCGTGACTCGGCTGGCGCGCCGTGTTCTCGTGGCATCACTTGATTCGGCGTCATGGCGCCCGTTCCCAGCCTGCTGTTCCCCGTGAGCCTGGAGAGCGCCGAGAGCGCCGACTTCGACAGTGTGGTGATCGTGGGAACGGGCCTGGACGCGGACCATCTGGAAGGCGGCCTCCTCGAGAAGTACCGGGAGCCCCTCAAGGCGCACAAAGAGGTGAGCGCCTTCCTCCGCCGCTGCTGGCGTTCGCTGTCCGCCCTCGCACTCCCTGACCCATCTTTGCGCCGCTGGCTGCCTCAGATTTTGAGGGAACGCATTGCCCTTTACGTGTAGCCGCGACTGAAACCTCCCAGCAGGTCTTCGTGGAAGAACGTACTCCCAGGTGTTTCCGGCTATCGCCAAAGACACGCGAAGAAAGCCTTGACATGTGTACATTGCTCGCACAGACGTCACTGTAGCTACAGAAGGATGGCGAGTTGGGCTAGTTGGTTCATCGTGACCATATCGAACAGGCAGCGCAAAAAAGGACGGGACAAAAGAAGAATTAACGACGACACAGCGCTGAACTCTCAACAGAATTTTATTAGAAAAACACACACATATATATATACTCAATTCTGAAAATCCACGTGGCTTCCTATCATGTCAACCGCGATTACAGCAAAAGTAAAGCGTTGACAGACTGCACATGCCAAATACCACACAATTCGCACTGCACCAGACAGTAAAACAAATTCACTCTATCACCTTAGCAAACGCGATGACAACACTGACAAAATGCACGTGCCAAGGACCACACTACTGCGCACCGCGACCATTCAAGAACACATATTCACTCTCTGCTAACGACACTGACGGAACGCTGACGCACTTTTCTCCATTTTTTCTAATGTCATACGCTTCTATAATTTCCCGTACACGTTGGTCCTTATGTTTAGCAATTACTACAGTGTCTTGAAAGACAGGGACACACCCACACTTGGCACAATGCTGAGCAACATGGGAATACTTGTCGCCTTGCAACGTGCGCTTGTGCTCCAAGAGTCTCAGATTTAGGCAGCGCCCCGTTTGCCCGATATACACTTTCTGGTAGCACGAAAACGGGATCATGTACACCACTTCCACGCTGCAAGGAACGCATGGCTACACGTGTTTGACTTCGCAGCTTGTATGACTTCTTGTATGACTTGTATGACACGTGTTTGACTTCGCAGAAAAAAAGCCCTTACAAGACAAAGACAGATCAAAAACTTCTTACAACTCTGAATTCACTCTCTATGAGTTGAGGGCTGCCCTGAGCTTGTGCAAACCTTCAGCTCCAGGCGCAGATAAGATTACATACAGCATGATACAACACCTACACCCAGACACTCTTGAAACACTCTTACACCTATACAATAAAATATGGCTTTCGGGGCACATTCCACGCTCTTGGAGGGAGGCCATAGTAGTGGCTGTCCTAAAGGAAGGGAAGGACCCTTCCTCTCCCGCCAGTTATCGTCCCATTGCCCTGACAAGCTGCCTGTGTAAGCTCTTCGAGAAGATGATAAACAGGAGACTCGTGTACTTCTTAGAGTACAATGGTCTTCTCGAGAGCTGCCAGGCAGGCTTCAGGGCGGGACGATCTACCAACGATCAACTCGTTGCATTAGAGTCTTATATCAAAGATGCTTTCCTCCACAAGCAGTACTGTATGAGTCTTCTTTGATCTTGAAAAGGCGTACGATACTGCTTGGCGGTACGGCATCCTAAGTAATTTGAAGTCCTTTGGCATGTCGGGTAACATGATGAACACGCTTGCCAGTTACCTGTCTGAAAGAACGTTTCGCGTGCGAGTTGGAACTGCACTTTCTAGGGTTCATGTGCAGGAAAACGGCGTGCCACAAGGTGGTGTTTTGAGTTGCACTTTGTTTATTGTAAAAATGAATTCTCTTCAGAAGGCGCTACCACCATCGATTTCATGTTCAGTTTATGTAGACGACGTTCAACTCTCTTTCAAATCGTGTAACTTGTCTATCTGCGAGCGGCAAGTCCAGCTTGGTGTGAACAAGCTTGCCGGCTGGGCAGATAGCAACGGTTTTAAATTTAATCCAGGGAAGTGCACTTGTGTTGTTTTCTAAGAGGCGTGGCATTCGGCCGTATCCAGACATTCGACTCCACGGTGCCTCTATTCCTGTCAAAAAGGAACACAAGTTTTTAGGTATAATCTTTGACGAAAAGCTCACATTCATCCCACACATAAAACAACTAAAACATAAATGCTTAAAAACAATGAATATCCTGAAGGTTCTGTCGCACATCTCTTTTGGTGCTGACAAACAACTTCTTTTACGTGTTTTTACCAGCCTAATAGGTTCACGACTGGACTATGGTAGCGTTGTCTATGGGTCAGCCACTAAAACATCCCTCAGATTGCTGGACCCTGTGCTTCATCTAGGGCTCCCCTTGTCGTGTGGTGCCTTCCGAACTAGTCCAGTTGAAAGCCTGTATGTAGAGTGCAACAAATGGAACCTACAACGTCAGCGAGCATACACAGACCTCCTTTATGCTTTTAAAATGTCATCCTTGCCTCACCATCCTTTTAAATCAGTTTTTTATGATACCTCCATGACTGAACTCCTTTTAAATCGACCATCGTTCTCTGCGCCCTTCTCTTACAGAGTTAGAGAGGAAGCGTCAGAGTTTTCTGTCTCCTTTTTAGATACAATCCAAAGTTCTCTGACGGATTTTATAGCACCATGGCATCTCCGCCCTGTATCATGCGACACATCTTTCACAAATCTAGATAAAAACAGAGCTCCCACATGTGCAATTCTGCAGCATTTCGTGTATTTGCAGCAGAAGTATGAGTGCTCTGAATTTTATACGGATGCCTCTAAGACTTCCACCTCTGTGTCCTGCGCGGCGCATGGGCCCGGCCTTAGTGTCACCAAAACTCTGAATAGTCATACTAGTATCTTTACGGCAGAGGCTTACGGTGTACTTCTTGTTGTCAATCATATACTTCAAAGTCACATCCCACAATCCATTATCTATACAGATTCCCTCAGTGTTGTGCGGGCACTGTCGTCAACAATGCCTTCGAAAAACCACGTTGTCAATCTGATCGTCAAGGGTATTATGTCTGTGTATGTACGCAAATTTGAACTGGTTCTTTGCTGGGTCCCTGGCCACTGTGGTATAGCCGGGAACGAAGCAGCGGACCGAATGGCTGCTGCTGCTACACTCTCGAATACAGTAGACATAACCACATTACCCTACACCGACGTGAAACCACACATCAGACAACAACTTCGCAAAACATGGCAAACACACTGGAGTGAACAAACAGACAACAAGTTACACGTAATAAAACCACACTTGGGACCATACACCACCGACACACGTAATAGATACACTGAAGTTGCCTTGGCTAGATTACGGATAGGGCACACTCATGCAACGCACTCGCACCTTCTCACGGGGTCTCCAAGACCTCTGTGCAGCAGGTGCGGAGAGGCCCTATCCGTGATCCACATCCTTATACAATGTAAGGCACTTGACACAACACGACACAAATATTCCCACAACTACACACGCGACATATTCCACCACACCCATCATACTTCTTAGGAGATGAAGCCATGTTTTCAATCAAACACGTTTTCGAGTTTCTTACCGACGTAAAATTTTTACATCTCATTTCTCATCATGCATGTTGACAACCTGGCCCTTTGCACCAGTCATCTTCATTACGTTGTCTTTTACTTTGTTTATTTTTACTGAAATGTTCTACTTTTACTTCCATGCCACTTTCATGTAATCACTATTGTTTGGCGCTCTTTGCCCTTAGTCGGCCTTGCGCCATTAAACTCCAAACATCATCATCATCATCGCAGCTTGTATGCTTGGTGGCTCCTGATATCTTCTTGTCAACTGTGTTGCACAATATACTTAATTTGTTTGGCGCAGAGAACAAAACGTTTACTCTGGAAGGTACGGAGTAAACGTTATGTTCTCTGCGCCAAACAAATTAAGTAGAATTCCGGTGTCCCACAAGGGTCCGTGTGGGGCTCATTGCTGTTTTTGGTGTATACGAATGATGTTCATGTTGTTAACCCTCCTGTAAAAATTAAATTGTTTGCCGATGATTGTATAATCTATGCCCCAGTGACGTGTACGAATGACCAAAATGTAATTAATGATTACCTCCAGGATTTTCAAACATGGTGCGATAAATGGGAAATGAAAATAAATTATTCTAAGACAACATATACGCATATAACTAATAAGAAAAACGTTCTTCCATTTACCTACAGCATTGGACCTAATTACTTACCTCAGTTGTGTGCATTTAAATACTTGGGAGTGACCTGAAATGGGAGTGACCTAAAATATTAAGAGTGACCTGAAATGGCGTGCACATGTTGAGAAAGTACGCTGTGCCTCTTACAGAAAACTGCGTTTCTTGCGTGCTAAATTACGGAATGCTACGAAAGACGTCAAGCTGCTTGCATATAAACATTTGTGCGTCCTGTTTTAGAATATGCTTGTGCTGCCTGGAGCCCCCCCCCCCCCCCCCCCCCCCCCCCGTCCTCTCAAAGGATTTAATAGGTAAACTGGAACTAATTCAGAGACTTTCCGCGCGATTTATATGTTCGAAGTATAAAAGAACGGATTCGGTTACCGAGAAGTGAAAAGCAAGAGGTTTGGAATGTCTGAAAACTAGAAGACAAAAGCAACGCTTAAAATTATTCTTCCAGATATTACAAGGTCAAATAAAAATAGATAGAACAATCTGCGTACACCTCCCGAATAAGCTCAGCAGCCGAATAAACCATGACGCGGCAGTTCGCCCTTTAATGCTCGCGCGGACGTATTTCGTAATTCGTTTTTTCCTGGTGTTATAGATACATAGAACAAATTGCCGCGACATACAGTAGAATGTTCTTACGCTAAGAAATTTCAATGGCTCTTGATGTTTACTTCGCACAGCAGTGAATGTGATGGTGTTTTTGTTCTATATTGCTAAAAGCGTCAATGTCTGCATTTGCTTTCCGTATCGTTTGCTTCCCACTCTGTAATGACCCTGAAGTAAGGGTTGACAGTACAAACAAACAAACAAACAAACAAACAAACAAACAAACAAACAGACAGACAGACAGACAGACAGACAGACAGACAGACAGACAGACAGACAGACAGACAGACAGACAGACAGACAGACAGACAGACAGACAGACAGACAAATAAATAAATAAATAAATAAATAAATAAATAAATAAATAAATAAATAAATAAATAAATAAATAAATAAATAAATAAATAAATAAAAACCCTAGTATGGGGTTATCTTGCCAAGGAAATGCTATTTTGTATGTTTCGAGTTTGTGCTGGTGAAGCTTGTGTGCGTCTTCCCTACACATTTTGTTGCGTCATTTATTTAGTGGCAGTATCCAAAACTACTGTTCTCGCGTTCTGCAATCAGGCGAAAGCAAAATCATTTTACCTAAGTTTTGATGTTTTGCAACGCAGGTAGACCCGAAGGCGGAAGAGGAAGTCTTCGTTTTGGGACTGTCGGACAAGTTCCCCGTCAGACGCCTGGTGAGTTCCCAGGCCATCAGCGTTCTGCGGAACACCACGTGCAACGACCGTCTCTTTTTGCCCAGGTCTTCTCTCCGACCGGACCCTTGAACCGGGACTACGATGACGTGCGCGCCTTTGTTGACGCCGCCTGCAAGGGTGTTAAGAGGTGCGTGACGATTTCTCGCATTCATGTTAAAGGAAGTGGCAGCGCTGTTTTGAACCCCGTAACGGGATCAAAGTTTGTAAGCCGTTCTCGCGTATGTTACGGTTTGTTTGCAACAACCCGGCATCTTTTCTGCCCGCTGTGGCAATATGCGTCCCGCTTTTTTTTCAGTATCGTTTCGGCCGAAACGAAAGTGATTTTGGCAGCTTGAATTGTGGACGGTTGCTTGGGAAATCTATACATAACACGCTAGACACGCTTTTTTCTGAGCGGATTCAAAATAAAGCTTTCTTAAGCAGGGCAAACGATTGACCCCACAGTTAAAATGGGCCTTTCGAGAAATCTTAACTGTTACAAAAATACATGAAAACTACGCATTTTTAAACTTTACCTTAACGGTGCAGTAGTGCTTCAAAAAGTCGAAGCTGTAATGCAAAATACAGCGCAGCTGTGGTGATTCTGCGACGACACTAGGATATGCTAGAGTCGCAGGCACGATCACTACCCTTGTCCCGTACTGTACAGGCGTCGTATTTGCATAAACCAAACGCGTGATGATGTCAGACGCGTTCACTTACCTTGTTCCGCGGCAGTTATTCCGGTGGTTTATCCATTCGACGCCGAGAACGGCGGCACCTTGTGGGTCCGCAACGAATATGTTAGCATGCATACGCGCGAAATGTGCCCAGATCCGCTTCTGGAAACGCCATCTTCAAAAGAGACGTCCGCGTGGTTTTGGCAACAGTTTCAATCGTCACGGTACCACAAGCGGTCACATACACAGGCCTGATATCATTGTAGATTGTCTAGGGGCCGCTTCGGAAAAGTCTTGGCTAATGCGCTGTAACCCTGAGAGCACTCACTTGATCGGCGGCGGCTGCTTTCCCTTTAACACCTTCCGGCGCATGCGATCGAAGCCGAATTCTGGCAACATTGCACTCCCAACTACTCGGGCGTGAATCGAGAAGCTTTTTACTTCTTGAACTTAATGGCAACTGTCATCACCGGGAGCCAATGCCGGTGACTCGGTATGTACCACCGTGCACTGGGATAGACAAGGCTCGCCCATGTGGCCTCACCTGATGCGCCACTAACAGCAGAGCATCTACCGCACAGTTTGTAGTTTCCAACGTTGCACAAAGTTTATTAGCTCCAACTGTATGGACTCGTATGACCTGTATGAAGGCTGTATGAAAGCTGTACGCAAGGTGGTGTCGCAGTACCTACTGCTCCTAATCGAAAGTAGTTCTTTAGCAAAGCAGTGCCGCGAGGAGGCTATTGATTGACGGAGAACGCGCGTTGCCGCAGAGCCACGGCTGCGGGCAGCTCCAGGCCCCTGGTGGTGCTTCCCAACAAGCACACTCCCTTCACCAGCTACCACGTGGCCACGGTCCTGGGCGCCCTGCACGGACTCTACGTGGTGAGTCGACGATCCGCTCCCGCCGGTTGTGCTTCCAGAGGCTCCCTCGCACGTGTGGCTTGGTTGAGAAAAGGTCCAAGGGCGTGGTCATGTGGAAGATCATTACTGGAGAACAGACTGCACAGCGAAGTGGCTTAGACTCGCAGACGTGTTCGCTGGTAGCGGCGATTCGTTAGGCTTGTTGTCTGTCGTTTTCATGCCGCGATTGATACGGCCAACAGAAAAATGGCCTTGCTTGCAAATCGCTTGGAGCAACTCAGCTCTGATACCGGTAGAGGCACAAATAGGAAGGAAGAGCTTCGCATCCAGGCGGGAACGTATCAAATCTGGTTATTCAGCGCCTAAAAATTCGTATCAAGCCGGCAGTCGAAGCGCATGTAAGCTGCTCTTTTTCAACGTCAGATAAACATACTCATCAGCATCAAAACATTCGGCACAGCGACATAAGTTGATCATTTTCTTTCCCGATATGCTTCTCATTGCGAGGCAGTCGACGCAGTGAATTCGCCTTGAATTGTATTTCCTGCATGAACAATTCCCCGGTGGTCTGGCGTCATCGCTGACACGATACGCAGCCCCTGGAGATCCGGGAGGACGTGCCCAGCCGGAAGCAGAAAGTCACTCGTCTCGGCTTTGCCAACTTCCCGATCCCGCTGCCGAGCCACGACAAGTCCTTCGATCGTGCGTTGGCCATAGAGCGGGGAAGGTAAGCACATGTATGTGCCGTTCCTCGCTGCGTGTTTTAAGCTGCGCATCACGGTTTACGGATGGGAGAAAAAACGGGGAGCGCGTCTCTTAATGTCATGGGCATTGTTGTAATATGGTACATTGGATTTTACCAAAATAAATGAGGGCGTTTTATGGCAGTGTCCGGAGCTATACAATCCGCATTATCCTATGGTGATCTCAAACACGCATGAACACGCAGAAATTTCATAAATCTTGAGTTCCAGACCACTATAGTACTACACATTGCTATTTATATATTAGCTTAAATCAAGCACTCCTTACAAATCGCGGGACTGACTCACTACGATGCACCTGAAAGACGAAGCGCTGCCTCCGAGGAAACAACTTTGACGAATGACAGGGCCTGGCGTACAATTTGACGCAAAAGTTTGCTCTGGGCTGTGGCATCACGCAATGCAAAGCATCACTTTTGTTTCCGCGTTGCGTATGATGTCATAGCGTGAGACGTTTTTCGAGTTGATTATATGAATTGTTAGTCTCGGTTATTGGGCCTGCTTCGCCACATTGATCGCAATCATTGGTTAAACATGTGCGGTTTGGCGAAGCAGACACAGGGGACTTTTTTAAGGCTCTACCGTTAAACAATCACTGGCAGTGTTTCATTGTGTAGAAGTTATGCGGACTTCCCACGACCCGCGCCACGCGTCAGCTTCTAAATGCAATGTGGCGACCATAAAATTTCCCGACAACACGAAAAAGACAGGACAGTCCACGTTTATTCAAACTATTTTTAACCTAAGTTCACACACACAAAAAAAATTTGCCCGGTAGACCGCCTGGAAATCAAGAGGGAGGGTCGATCGACCCTCCCTCTTGATTGTGCGTGCGTGCGTGCGTGCGTGCGTGCGCGTGTGTGTGTGTGTGTGTGTGTGTGCGTGCGTGCGTGCGTGCGTGCGTGCGTGCGTGCGTGCGTGTGTGTGTGTGTGTGTGTGTGTGTGTGTGTGTGTGTGTGTGTGTGTGTGTGTGTGTGTGAGAGAGAGAGAGAGAGAGATAGTGAGAGAGAGATAGTGAGAGTGAGTGAGTGTGCGTGAAAGAAATATAGTGAGACCCCCTTCACTCACCGCTAAGTAATATGCCACGCTATTGAACACGAATTCGCGGGTGCGATACCCGGCCGCACAGGCTGTTTTTTTCTTTCTTTTTGATGCAGGTAAAACCCAAGATTGCGCGTCAACCGTTTGCGATCGATACTGATGTTCCGATGCCATTGCGCAACCGGATTTTTATTTTGCCACCATGCATAGCTTTTTTGGTGCCATAATACTGGGATTCCGACTATACAGGGTGTTACGACGATAATTGGAACACTTTAAAAAGAATTCTTGAGCGAACCGGTGCTCGGTTGGCGCTCAAACTTCACACGAAGGTCGCATTTTGTTGTCTATTTTGTTTGACACCGGGAACAACGACGGTATTTACCTGTTTATTCTGAAAATAAATAAAAACGGTTTTCGCTAATGAGAAAATGGCGGCCGATTTGGACGTGCGAGTCAGTGCAAGCTTATCTTGGAACGACACCGCCGCCTGGGGTATGCAAAGCGAAACGGACGATGGGGATTCATGGTAGGAAGGAGCCACATTACCTATAGGTAGCAGACGAGCAGCAAATCTTTCATCCCTACTTTACGATGATCACAAATAGTTGCATAACAGCTGATACCAATCATAATAAAATATTCCCACAGTTCATTGTTGCCTTTAAACATTGGATTTGTTTCCTCATCTGCTTTCACATTTTCTCGTCGTCTGCTACCTCCTTTGGCCTCTTCCTATCGTGGGAGGAGCCAAATGAAGTAGGAGATGATCAGAAAACCTGCTTTAACATTTTCTGATCGTCTGCTACCCCATTTGGCTCCATCCTGCCGTGGAAGGAGCATGAATCCCCATCGTCCGTTTCGCTCTGCATACTACAGGTGGCGCCGTCGTTCCAAGATCAGCTTTCACTGCCTCCCACGTCGAAATCGGCCGCCATTTTCCCATAGGCAAAAATCGTTTTATTTATTTTCAGAATAAACAGGTAAGTACCGTCGTTGTGCCCGGTTTCAAACAAAATAGACCACAAAATGCGACCTTCGTGTGAAGTTTGAGTGCGAACCAAGCAGCGGTTCGCTCAGGAAAAAAATTAAAAAATTTAAAGTGTTTCAATTATCGTCGTAACGCCCTGTACATGCAACGCCACTAAACGAAAATGAGAACGGGCTGCGAAGCCGGATTGCATTGATTCGATCCTTGCAGAGAATTCGGAAGGCCAGACTAGAAACAACGAGAACTATTCAGATTTCACTGCGGCACGCAGTTCAGTTTTAGTTTTCAATTCACGTAGTGTTTGTGGATGCGATATCTATTTCCAAAAAAGTGCCAGTATTTTCAAAGTAGCACTGGTCACCTCCAACCAAAAAGACCACGGTATTTTGCGACTAATTTCATGGGACTCTGTTCCCGCAAAGCGCACGTGTAAGAATTAGTGATGTGCATAGGTGGACCGAGTAGCGCGTGGCATGCTCGCTTGCGTTATGTGCTGACACGTTGACACTGCGGCGCTCGTTCTCATCTCGTAGGATTGTGTGCCGCGACATTGGCGGCAGCGACCCGGAACGCATGGCACCACCCCGCGTGGTCGAGTACGTGGAGCACGTGTTCAAGGATTCGCCAGTCCAGGTGCGCGTCATCTCGGATAGGGAACAGATCCTCAAGGAGTACCCGCTGCTGGCAGCCGTCGACAGGGCTACGCGAGGTACATACAGCCCTCTTTGTGCTACTTCATAGATATTTCAGTGATTTCGAAGCGTGTGCTCACGGTCAATGCATAGAAACGCACACAAAACACAATAAGGTGGCTGCTAGACTTCTGTTTTAGATGCGACGCATCTCTTTCACTCGCCTTGTCCCTCCGGCGTCGTCCGGCGTAGTCCACATCCCTCCCCCATTCTCCTCGCCGCGCCAGCTGCGCGCTAGCGCCGCTCTCACCGCAGCGCCATTTGCGTGTTAGCGCTCGCCGGCGCTCGCTCCGTCGCCTTGCCAGCTGTGCGTGGGTGCGGGTTAGCGCGCAGCTTGCGCTCGGTTAACACATGCGCATGCGCTGCTATGCGCTGCTCTCTCTCTCGCTGCTCTCTGCATATAAACGGGGTAACTGCGCCGCTCCGCTCAGTCGTTCCGCCGCCGCTCCGCCGATGACATCCTCTGATGACCACCGATGATTTGAATGGAGACTAACAGGCCTGCTATCGCGATGGTCGGCACAACCGTAAAAAATTTACACCATCTTCCCGCGAGGGGAACCATGGGGTAGATGCGACGCATCGGGGGTGAACATGCTGCGTAAAATATGGACACACAACAACAATGGACACGCTAACATAACGGAAACGCAACGGAAACCCCCGATGCGTCTCATCTACCCCATGGTTCCCCTCGCGGGAAGATGGTGTAAATTTTTTTCGCCTGCGATTAAATACGGAAAGAAGAGTGAGCTCAAGGACGGTCAGAATGATATTTTAAACATCCAGCTTTGATGCCTTGCACCAGCTGTGCGTGCAAAAGCCAAAGAGACGGAAAGCTACTTTAATGTACATTTAATCGCTTTCTCGTTTGTGCCTGCCTTTATTGGCCTGACAGTTCTGTTTTTTTTTTTTTCCTGTCAGGCGTCCCACGACACCAGTGCAGGATGATCCACCTGACTTACGTTCCTGATGGGCCAATCAATAAGACCATTTTCTTGGTCGGAAAGGTAAGTGACAGCGGGTTTAGTATCGTATATATGCTATATTATGCGCGCCAAGGGAAAAAAAATCCTGGTTTTAGAATTCTTGGCTGCTGCAGCAGTTTTTACCGCATTTGGCATGTTCTGCGGACACGGCCGATCTCACACAGTGCGCGTACCTTCGATAATCACAGCCAGGGACAGAAGGCTTTGTGACGCAGTTTTACAAAAGAGTAGCCAAACTCTTGACATCCAACGAATAGACGGCTGGGTGAAATTTCTGATGGCCCTACAAGAGT
This sequence comes from Haemaphysalis longicornis, assembly GCF_048455015.1. Classification (NCBI taxonomy): domain Eukaryota; kingdom Metazoa; phylum Arthropoda; class Arachnida; order Ixodida; family Ixodidae; genus Haemaphysalis; species Haemaphysalis longicornis. The sequence continues at coordinate 285,407,266 of NW_027526203.1, read as the reverse complement.
GGCGCAGAACCGCAAGTACGAATATTCAATTATCTAGTCAAGTTAGCTTATGTCCTTGTAAACAGACTCTCCTGAGATGCGAGAAAATGTATAAGGCCAATTTCGAAGATCTGTCTGTGAAGACACAATGTGGGGACTAGTAGTGCGCTCCGACTTCGTTCCACGGACAACTTCAACCGCCACAACCACTGCGAATTTTATCACTGTGTTACACCCTACTGCGGGCAGTGTTTGTTCTTTCTTGCTTCCTTGAAGGTTGTTTGCCATTCGCGGGCAATATATTCTCAGCTGCACGTACAAAGGAGGAAGCGGGAGCCTGGCCTGACGACGAGCGCGTTTGTGTCGCAGGGCGTTACCTACGACACCGGCGGCGCCGACGTCAAGGCCGGCGGTCACATGGCCGGCATGCACCGGGACAAATGCGGAGCTGCGGCCGTGGCCGGCTTCTTCAAGGTGGGCACATTTGTTTTCCCTACCAGGCATTTCCGGCACGCTTACATGGCTCTTGAAAGGCACGACTGTGCCGAGGTTTTCGGGGACACAGACCGGATGGATTCGAGTATGAACGTTTTAATTTCATGTTTGTATTGTAAAATGAAAACTTGGGGGGGAAGGGGGAGGGGGGGGGGGAGGCGTGCTCTTGAAAGACAAACAAGGGCCTGTTTAACTCTTCTCCGTACAGTTCATGTACGATGTGTAAAACATACACGCCGTTTCCGAGGATCCATGCGTAAAACTCGAGCGCGAAGTGACACAGGTACGAAAGGAAAAGGGAAAAGGAAATGAAAAAGAAAAAGGACGTAAATTTCACTTACGGATGTTAACCAACTAGCTTGTCTCTCCATTTTGCTCAAGCTCCGAGGACACCTTTCGTAGCACGATAGTGCTATCCCTCGCGACAGCGTATGGTATACGCTTGTATACGTGATGTGGCCGAGTGGACGCTGCGTGTTCTTTGCCAGGTAATTTTCTGGGATTTGTACGGTTAACGTGAAAGCGAAGCACGGTGGCCGAAAGTACAAGCAAAATGAACGGCACGATGCTTTGCGAACTTTACTGACTGTCTTGCAGGTGCTGAGTGAACTCCGTCCCAAGGGCGTGAAGGTGTACGGTGCCATGGCTATGGTACGAAACAGCATTGGTTCAGGTACGTCGTCGACTGGGCCAAGTAACCGCACGAATTTAATGCTGTATCGAGGCAAACGCTCTTCGTTCGGTGCCCGGCAAACAGGGAGAATTTCGCGTTCTTCTATACTTCTGGCACTGCCAGCACCCGCTCATGCAACAACGAGCTTCCTGAACAGTATTCACATCACGTCGTGGACACGCGTGCACGCTTAGGGCGACGTTCTCCGCGCACGTCCTCTGCGGTACGTTTAGCGGATTCAGCTCGCGCACAGTGTTTCACGGCAGGACGAAGTAACGATGCCCCTGCTTTGACTGGTTTCCGAGCAGCCCGTGTTCATGAATACATTTCACTTCTTTTGTACTATCGCTTGGCGACGCGGCTGACATAAACAAATTTAACGGGCTCCGATGTCCTTTGCAGAATGCTACGTGTCTGACGAGATCATCACGTCACGGGCGGGTGTTCGCATACGAATCGGAAACACTGACGCTGAGGGACGTATGGCCATGGCCGACGTCCTAAGCGAGTACAAGGACAAGGTGAGTCCGGCATTTAGCCGCCCATAAAGAGGAACTTTTTTTTTTCTTTTTGTCTGCGGCCAAGTAATTATTTCGCTGGTGTTTTTCTCGTTGCAGGCTCTTCACGAAGTGGAACCACGCATATTCACTATCGCCACATTGACAGGACACGCCTGTGTGGCTGTTGGGGACGGTTATTCGGTAAGGATCAGCGTGTGCTTAATATGGCCTGATGTGCGAATCTGATTTCGTTATCTTATTTTTCAGATCATACTGGACAACGGCCCCGCCCGTTCGAACGCTGTGAGTTTGCTCATGGTAGCTGCCGGGGACGAAGTCGGAGATATGTTCGAGGTGTCGACCATCCGCCGCGAGGTCAGTCTTTATTTGCTTTAGGCAGCATCGTATGTGTGCTGCGCGCCGCATGCATCTAAGTCAAGGAGTGAGCGGGGTTCGGGTCGGGGGCTCACGGTATTTCAAGGAAATGACGACGACAGGGCATACGCTGAATTAGCAAGAACTACTCAGCGGTGTCGAAGACTCGCGCACGGTAGACGGGCTTCACGGCTTCGGTAACACAGAGTGAGTTTATTGCAGGAGAGGTAGAGGCAGTAAACGATGGAAAATTGCAACTGTCGCTTACAGCAGATACAAACGGATGCACTCACTCCGTCTCGGATATGTCATCGCATACCCGCAGGGACAAGGTGCCCCGGTGGCCAACTCTGACAAAATCTTCTAGCAAAGTTCGGACCACTACAAAAGGAGCGGAGCCGGTGCTTCTGTTCCTACGGTGCCGGAAGGAAATCAGTGGTAGTCTTTAATGATAGTCTGCCCTTTAGCGTACTCATTAGCCAGTCGCGTGGTACCACGGGGATGGCGCGCAAGGCACGGGCCGCAAGGGAGCTAGCACCGACGTGACGAAGCCGCTGGCCAAGATGGTCGCCCTGAAAACTGGGATAGGACCAACTACGTGTGAAAAGAGGGCATGTGGGCCGAGAAGGTCCTCGCAGGGTGGTGGAGCTTGTATGGGGCCCGTTCGATTGAGCCTGCACATTATGAACCAGTTCATAGAACAGTGCCGGTTCCGCCATTCTGGAAAAAAAAAAAAAAAAAAACTGCGCAACCAGACCTTCGCTTTTTCCGTCTGCTCCTGCACCTCCTCCACCATATGTGCAGGCGAAGCTGTGAACTCGTCTTGCACTCGCCGGCGAAACCAATGGCGCAGCTTAGGTGCCGCGACGTGCGCTGCGGAAATGAATGGCGAAGTACTGCGCCACGTGAGCTTGCTCTCGCGGTGCGGGCGAATCGAATGAACCCATGGCTTGTATCCGCGACATTGGGGACAGGCTTGCCAAACGTTCTAACTTTCCGTGCTTTCTGTTCGAAGGTATGTCGTGGTTACGCGTGGGCGTCCTGCTCCGTTGATTGAAACGACATTCTCTTTGGCTCTCTGTGATGTGTCCCTGCGCAGGACTACGCGTTCGTGCGGGGCCCGTCCGAGTACGAGGACCTGCTGCAGTGCAACAGCGAGCCGTCCTCCCGCACCCCACGAGGCCACCAGATGCCCGCCGCTTTCCTCGTCAGGGCCTCGGGCCTGGACAAGGTCAGAGCTCTTTCGGCTCGACGCCGCGCTACGCCTAGATCTCTAGCCGAACTCGCGACGAATTTATTTCGGGCTAGACGCTAGTTTAAACCCACAAGTGTACGTACTTCTGTACGGGGCGTATACGAAGTACAGAGTGCAGACACGTTGTGCCTTACATGATAGTCCTACCTGATGGCGGGTCACAAGTCGCTGGGAAACAATGGTGATGTTCGGCGCCTAATTATTACCCCTTACAAAAATGCTTCCTTACATTCTGTAGACGTTCTGTTGACATCCTACCAACTTCATTGCTATCCTACATACTCTTACATTCTATTGACAGTTGTCTGTAAAATGTCTGTTGAATATATGTTGACACTCGTCTGTTGACTGTTGTATATACAAAGTCTACTTAATTTACGTTGACATTTGTCTGTTGACAGTGGTATATAGAAAGTCTGTCTAATTTATGTTGACATTTGTCTATTGACGGGCTTCTGTAGGATGACCACTGAAAGTGTTTTGAGACGCTTTCTCGCAAGTTGAATTGAACGCAAACATCTGATTCCTTCGTCCCGGAGTCCGATTAGAATTAATTCTTGTTGGTTTTTTCTGAATACCTGGACAGGTTCACAATATTTGGGGACAAACTATTTACTTGACTTTAACCAAATTACGTTACTTCGTTTAAATCAGGTTTTGAACAAACACACGCCCACACGCGCGCGCACATACACGAATCTTTCTCTCTCCCTCTCTCTCTTCATGTATCTTCACACTTGTGCACTCCAAGAAACAAAAAAGTAGCAAAAGGGAGAAACTTCTCCTGTTCGTTAGAACGGTGGTTTGGGCTAGTTGGTGCATACTACTGAATTCGAAAACAGCGCAAAAAGACGGGACAAGCCGTCTTTTTGCGCTGTTTTCGAATTCACTGTTCGTACCTCGAGCCGCACAGTTTCTCCCGCGGAACAATCAGTTCGTCCCTCAGCCGCACGGGTTGGTCCTTCACGACTTGCTTGCTCTCACTCTTCACGCTGATAAACATGGCTTTTCAGCGGTTCCGAACAAGCGCCAGCCAGCGGCATCAACCACTCGCAACCGCTCGTCACTGTGTTTTGATTTACGCAAGCTAAGTGCTACATGGTTGAAAGGAACGAATTATTTGCGTAAATATTTCGCGACAGACTGCTGGACGCGCCTCTAACAACGACGATAATCGAAAATCGCCCGCTATGCTAACCTAATCCGGCCGGCGCAAATGCTTTGGCCGCTCTCTACCAACCGCCACCGGCGCCCCTCCCTCTTTGCGTACCTCCGGGAGAAACGCGACAATCACCGGAGGCAGCGAACACGCGGCGCGCGTGCCGGCGCCGGGCTTTCTTGCAACCCATTCCAGTTTTCCGTTTTGTTTGGTTAGAGCTTGCAACTATAAAGTAAACAAGAAGATATGTGCAATCGTTTACGTCCCAGTGTTTCCCAGTATTGTATTTTGGAAATAATAACGCGCAGTTTTGTAAAAATGCAATAAGAGGCACGCCTCACCGCGGCATCGGCATCCCGCGGGTGGCGGCTATATATACATGAAATGCACTGCTGTAAAATGTGCGATGACCATGTCGTGCTTCGTTGCGTTAGTGTTTCTTCTGCTGTTGTACGCTTCTGAGGTAGGGTTGTGTTGTTATGTTGCATTTCAGAAAGTGAGCGTGTACATGTATGCCTAAAAATGTGAACGCTTGAAATTCACCCTTGATAAATCTGAAACCCTTGAAGAAGCCGCTTAGCCTGACCTGTTGCTGTTTCCTTTTTTTTTTCATTTTTGCTGCCTATTACTACACGATCTTTTAGAGAGAAATAATGACGACCTTCAATTAAGCTGTATTTACAGCACGATCTACGAATGGTCGGATTTTCCCACTGCATCACATTTTGAATATCCTGTCAAAAACGCTTCGGTTAGCAACAGCGATTGAGTATAAAGTCTACAGAAAAGTTTCTGTAGAAAGTTTACAGAAACGTTTCAATTCAAACACGGTGGCCAATGGTTGACAAAAAGTTGGTAGGCTGTTGCTAGGAGGTCTACAGACAGTAAGTAGACAGTCTACTCAATGTTGGTAGCTTTTGTCGACTTTTGTCAACAAACATTGAATTCAATGGTGGTAAAAATTTTTATGAGGGACTGCGTTATTTAGCTGGTTTTATGAAACATTTACTGTCCGGTGCTTCCTTTTCTCCAGAGGCCTTTCCTGGTGCCAGAAACCGCATTAATTGAAACGTTTAAAAAATACTTTCCTTTTTTTTTTTCGCAAATTTACGCAAGGCTTGGAAAGGTTGAAAATTTACGCGCAAGCATAAAAATTAACGAATGCATATTACTGCTACCCTCATTAGATTTTATCATTCATGTTATATCGCTTACCGTCAAATGAACTTCGGGATAATGATGCGAATATGATAAGAACAGCAAGAAAATGGTTTGCATTTCTAACAAGTTCAGACATTCGATTATTTATTTATTTATTTATTTATTTATTTATTTATTTATTTATTTATTTATTTATTTATTTATTTATTTATTTATTTATTTATTTATTTATTTATTTATTTATTTATTTATTTATTTATTTATTTAATTAATTAAACACTCTGCAAGCCCATTGAAGGACCCAAGCAGGAAGGGCATCAGAAACACACTATAGGCTTAGCACAGTGACGGAAATAGATTTAACGCATATACAGAAATGCATAGAAGTCGCACTGGAATGCCATTCAAACATCCGATTGTTCAAGAAAGTGAAGAGTAGTTACAGTCGATTCAGTTAGTTTATTCCAGTCTGGAACTGTGCGCGGGAAAAAGAAATAATTAAAAATGTTAGTTGCGACACTGTACGTGGTCAGAGATTCAAGGTACATAGTGGGGCAACCAGTTCGTGGTTAAGCGAGTTCAACAGGTCGAAGTGAAAGTTTGTCATTTTCAAGCAGGAATATAAACTTTAACCTTTGCATATGATGGCGTGCTTGAAGCTGCAAATGTTTGATGCGTGTTTGTTCCAGCTAAGGTTATTTTTGTTAAAGTGATGCCGAGGAATTTATACTCGGAAACTTCAACTAAAGGCTGTGACGGTAGGTTGTATGGAAAGAACGTTCTTACATTTGTTAGTTATTTTCACGAAAACAGATTTTTCGGCATTTGGCTTCATTGCCCATTTCTCGCATCATGCCTGAACATAATGAAGGTTTGTATTCAGTATTTGCTGATCTTCGGGGCATGTTATTTGATTGTATAACGTACAGTCATCAGCAAACAATTTCATTTTTACGGGATACGTTTACAAGATCGTTTATATACTAACAATAAAAATAAAGAGGGGCTAATACTGTACACCTCAAACAAGGACCAAACGGAGAGACAAGGCACGTGGATGCGCTCACAAGACGAACACACATAGCGCGTTGTGTGCTCTCTCTCTCTCTCTCTCTCTCTCTCTCTCTCTCTCTCTCTCTCTCTCTCTCTCTCTCTCTCTCTCTGCGCGCGCGAGCCTACCTGTCGTTCTTGTTGAAGCTGCCATCGTTTTATTTTCAGTACGCTAGTGAGCAGTATAGGCTATTCTCATGTTACGGTGGCGATGAGTATGTCATGACGTGTACGAATGTACAGGTGCCATCAGAAGTAACTGGAGCACGGGAGCTGTGGCCGAACCGCACAAGAGAGCCGTGTAGCTGCACCCGGCGGTAAACGAAAGGAGCAGAACACGCATTCGCGCCTGCCGACGGTGACAGCCCCTCCATACTTCTCAACCGACTTTTTTAAACGCGGCTTTGAACATTATTCGCAACTACTGCGATGGCGCTGATAGCAGACCCACTCAAAAATATTAGGAAAGAAAAATTGTCACTTCAGATCCCCGCGATTGCGGCGCTTCTCAAGCAGCTCTCAAGCGCTGAGTGGGCGACGCTGCCAGATACCGCCTCTGCTATCAGCACCATCGCTGAGACTAGTATGCTGCGAATAATGCTCGAAGCCGCGTTTAAAAAAGTGGGTTGAGAAGTATGGAGGGGCTATCACCGACGACAGGCGCGCATGCGTGTTATGCTCCTTTCGTTTACCGCCGGTGCAGCTACACGGCGCTCCTGTGCGGTTCGGCCACAGCTCCCGTGCTCCAGTTACTTCTGACGGCACCTGTACGTACGGCGGACACATTTGCTTGGAGTCAGGCAAACACCATATTCACGACGATTAAACAAGTCCAAGTTGTAGTTTTTACTATCAAGGGGAACAAATTGATGCATGCTTGGCTGCAGCAAAAAATCAAATTCTGGCGTACGCACTCCACAAAATCATTCCACCACATATTCAATCCCGCTCCTCTGCTACCATCGCCGCGTTGGCCACGGTTAAGACGCTGCCCTAGTACGAACGAGGTCGGGCGCTGTATTCACCCCGTATGTACGAACTTTCAGTGTATGTGGCAAATTACACCCAGTAGTTTCAGTAGTTTAAGTCAACTCGCAGCCCATCCCACTCCAAATGCGATAGATAGTCTTTCATGGGCTACTAGACAGGAAAGTTTTAGTCCGTGTCACTAGTGTCACTCCACTGCTCCACTACTGGCTCTCACTACTGGGTTATTCACCAACTGGGAATTGGTGGGAAGTGGTTGGTGAGGGAGGGACACATGCGGGAGGAGAGGATGAAAAAAGGTAGTGGAAGATGTCAGGGATAAGTGGGAGGGGGAGGAGGGGGAATGGGTGAATGAAAAGGTGGAGCGGGATAGGAAGGGGAATGGGAGGAACGGGAAGATATGAGAGGAGGAGAGAGAGATGGTATGTGGAAAGGGAGGTATGGAAGAAAACTACAGCATGAGAGGGAAAGGAAGAGAGTGGAATAGAACGTGGGGAGAGAGTGCGTAGAGGAGAACGTAGATTGGGGGAGGGGAAACGGAGAGAAGACAGAGGGAAAGGTAATGCAAGGAGTGAGGAGGGAAGTGGATTTGGGTTCGAGGGAGAAGGGTATTGGAGGCTATTTGGGCATCGCACATTGACCCGATGTTTGCTGGTAAGGCGCTTTATTGTTTTCTTTGGAAGGTTTCAACAATTTCCATTCCCGCCCCCCCCCCCATCCGAAAAATGGCGAGCAACTTATTGTACGCTCCCCTTTACTGCCGGAATCATGCTGTGCTGTGTGCACACCCTCGAAAGCATGCTTGTAACTTTTGTTCTTGTTTCCCCACAGCACGGTCTGGATTCCGCGCAGCCGCTGTGCTACTCGCACATCGACATCGCCGCCAGCTCGGGTCCGTACCCCGGAGTGCCGACGGGTGCCCCGATCGCAGCCCTTACGCAGGCCTTCCTCCAGGAGGGAGGGCGCTAGCTGCGCGGGCACTGATTGCTGCGTGGCAGCTCTGCCTTCTTCCCGCCATTCTGTCGGACGGCTTTCTTCTTCTTACTTTTTCTGACTGCATGCAGGCCAGATGACGAGATGAGATTCTTCTGCAGGAAATGAAGTCCAAGATGTGTAGCTCTTTATCTAATTTAGGTCTTTAATGTATTCCCTTAAGACAAGGGCATGTAACGGTGCATTTCGACGAGAGGTCCATTGTTGCGTGCTGCTGCTTATTCTGTATTTTTATTTTTTATGCCTGGAAATATATTGTGTGTTACTCTTGCAATAAAAGCTTTAAAGGAAATCTTCAGAGTGAACATTGTGCCTCCAGAATGTAAGTTTGTTTTAGAGCCCTATACTCGTCATATGCGGCAACAAAAATGCTCTGCGCAGCTAATGACTGACGAACTAAAAATACAATTTCGGTAGATTGCTCTAAATCCGCAAAGCCCCAAGTGCATGGAATGCTTCATGTATAAATTTCGTTAGGTTGGCTGCATTGATTTGGGGAAAATTTAAGTCGTAGGGATGAGTGGTGGAAGCGAAATGAGAGGCGTAGATATATAGTTCGCGCAACTTTAATTTTGGTGCAATTCGAGTTTGGGATTTTCGGCATAAGTAGTGTGCACAACATGTTTCGGTGCAAGTCGGGTTAGGTGTTCCTGCAGATAGCACTGGCATATGGTAGCTGCAGTAACTAGTGTGTACGCCACGCAGCGAATGTGCATGGTACTTCCCTAGCAAACACATCTATGGTGCGGCCGTTCCGTGCTGCAGGAGCTGTGGGATTAGAAGGCTTGCGGCGGTAAGAAGCGCCTAGTGTGGAACCAGTGGCTAGATATGTCCTGTAGATTTACGCTAAAATCCTAGCTATAACCACGAGTACGTTGTACATCAATTCCTCTTCGAGGCGTCCCTTCAAGGCAAAGATGTGCATAAAGTGTTGATCATCAACGCTGGCTTGAAGATAGGCTTGTTTACTCTGTTGGTAGTGTACTGGCCCGCCGAGGGTTCAACACAACTCGGGGTTGTCAACGAAACGACAAGGTGCCCAATCAGCTATTGGTAGCCCAATGTGCCAAACTGGCTACTGATAGCCAAATCTGGCAGCGATCGTCCTTCGCGGCAAACCCCGACGCTGCTGACGCGTTCTGTTGGAAAATCACCACCGCGCCGACATCAACTCTATTGGAAATGACCGTGCTACCCTTAGGCATAAAGCCCCTCATGGACGAACCCATTCCCATGCAGGACTCGTTATTTTGCTGTCCTCTATCAAGGAGGCTCCTCTTACCACCTACCACCTAGTCTTCTCCTGCCCGCATCACCCAACCCCCCTTGACTCCCCCACCCTTGAGCAGTGGGAGTTCGCTCTGACCAGCTCGGCACCGGAGAAGCAACTCGCCCTGGTGAACCGAGCTCTGGAATCGGCGCGGGCTCGCGGACTCCCGGATATGGGAGGCTGACCACTTCCCCTTTCCTTTCTCCTCAAGCTCAAATAAATGTTTTTACCACCACCATCATCAAGGAGGCCACGTTCAGGGTACATCAGTTACGCAACCCTTTCGCGTCATGGGTGAAAACAAAAAGATGGGCATTCTAGGCATCTTCAATCGCTATTTGGAGGCTGTCCGTCTAGAGGCACGGTGGGAACACGCTTGCGTTGTGCCATTTTGAAACGAGGCAAAGTAGTCACTTCCCTCCGTGTTACCGACTTTCAGCCAGCCTTACCGTCCTCACATGCTCCTTATAGTTCCGTCCGTAAATTCATGGAGAAAATCCCGGGCCGTCGCCACTAACGTAAAACCTGGGGAGGGGGGAAGCATGCGCCTTGGCGTTTTTGCCAACGGAAATGAAACCATTGGGAGGTAGAGGTATACAATTTTTCTGTAAAAGTCTCTCGTCTTTGAAGCACGAAGCTCTCTAGCGCGAGGCGTAAACGAATATCCCGTGTTTTTTTTTTTTTAGTACGCGTTACGTTCAAGCGCGAGGCGTAAACGAGTTTCCGGTGTTTTAGTACCGTGACTAGATGAGACGACGATTGCGACGACGACAGGAGACGCCAACAGTCCCAGCCCCCAAGGGGCTTCGCCCCTAAAATGGTGCTCCATGACGCGTACCGGGACCTGACCGTTTGAAACTTGTACCTGCCACAAATGTCTGGCTTCCGCAAGGGGTGCAGAAGCATCGACAAATAGCATCAAGCCAGAACTCCGTGTAACATCACAATTTCTGTGTTTGTTGCCATGAAATCGTTCAAGTCTCGGGGGCCACATGTGTGCATAGATCTCTGATAACGTCTCTAGTGTGGGCGTACGTCACGGACAGCGGTGATCCCTTCGTAGGGATCCTCGTTTGATGTAATCCGCTGTTGCAAGTTGCAATTCCCCTCACGCGAGGTCTGCCCCCCCCCCTCCCCCCCCCCCCCATTTGGAATTTTTGAACGAAATAAGTAGTTTGCAGTTCAGGCTCCTATGCAGCACATTTATATAGCCCAAAATAGCGCACGTTCGCATTTTGTGTGCTACTTCAATATGTATGCTGAACGTGTCGCGCGCGGATAACCTTCACACAAATGGTCCTCTCACGATTAACGCCACATCTTGATGACATTAACGCTAACCCCCATAACATGTTCGGCTTTCGACGCCACTTCAGCACCAACGACATTCATCTCCAACTCCGCCAGCACCTACTATCGAGCCTACGCCTACGAGACACTTCCGCTATACTAGCCGTACACCTCACTAAGGCCTTTGAAAGTGTCAGCCATC
>NW_027526203.1:285354387-285395777 GCF_048455015.1 Haemaphysalis longicornis | reverse complement strand
TAGCCGCCCATAACGAGGAACTTTTTTTTTTCTTTTTGTCTGCGGCCAAGTAATTATTTCGCTGGTGTTTTTCTCGTTGCAGGCTCTTCACGAAGTGGAACCACGCATATTCACTATCGCCACATTGACAGGACACGCCTGTGTGGCTGTTGGGGGACGGTTATTCGGTAAGGATCAGCGTGTGCTTAATATGGCCTGATGTGCGAATCTGATTTCGTTATCTTATTTTTTCAGATCATACTGGACAACGGCCCCGCCCGTTCGAACGCTGTGAGTTTGCTCATGGTAGCTGCCGGGGACGAAGTCGGAGATATGTTCGAGGTGTCGACCATCCGCCGCGAGGTCAGTCTTTATTTGCTTTAGGCAGCATCGTATGTGTGCTGCGCGCCGCATGCATCTAAGTCAAGGAGTGAGCGGGGTTCGGGTCGGGGGCTCACGGTATTTCAAGGAAATGACGACGACAGGGCATACGCTGAATTAGCAAGAACTACTCAGCGGTGTCGAAGACTCGCGCACGGTAGACGGGCTTCACCGGCTTCGGTAACACAGAGTGAGTTTATTGCAGGAGAGGTAGAGGCAGTAAACGATGGAAAATTGCAACTGTCGCTTACAGCAGATACAAACGGATGCACTCACTCCGTCTCGGATATGTCATCGCATACCCGCAGGGACAAGGTGCCCCGGTGGCCAACTCTGACAAAATCTTCTAGCAAAGTTCGGACCACTACAAAAGGAGCGGAGCCGGTGCTTCCGTTCCTACGGTGCCGGAAGGAAATCAGTGGTAGTCTTTAATGATAGTCTGCCCTTTAGCGTACTCATTAGCCAGTCGCGTGGTACCACGGGGATGGCGCGCAAGGCACGGGCCGCAAGGGAGCTAGCACCGACGTGACGAAGCCGCTGGCCAAGATGGTCGCCCTGAAAACTGGGATAGGACCAACTACGTGTGAAAAGAGGGCATGTGGGCCGAGAAGGTCCTCGCAGGGTGGTGGAGCTTGTATGGGGCCCGTTCGATTGAGCCTGCACATTATGAACCAGTTCATAGAACAGTGCCGGTTCCGCCATTCTGGAAAAAAAAAAAAAACTGCGCAACCAGACCTTCGCTTTTTCCGTCTGCTCCTGCACCTCCTCGACCATATGTGCAGGCGAAGCTGTGAACTCGTCGTGCACTCGCCGGCGAATCCAATGGCGCAGCTTAGGTGCCGCGACGTGCGCTGCGGAAATGAATGGCGAAGTACTGCGCCACGTGAGCTTGCTCTCGCGGTGCGGGCGAATCGAATGAACCCATGGCTTGTATCCGCGACATTGGAGACAGGCTTGCCAAACGTTCTAACTTTCCGTGCTTTCTGTTCGAAGGTATGTCGTGGTTACGCGTGGGCGTCCTGCTCCGTTGATTGAAACGACATTCTCTTTGGCTCTCTGTGATGTGTCCCTGCGCAGGACTACGCGTTCGTGCGGGGCCCGTCCGAGTACGAGGACCTGCTGCAGTGCAACAGCGAGCCGTCCTCCCGCACCCCACGAGGCCACCAGATGCCCGCCGCTTTCCTCGTCAGGGCCTCGGGCCTGGACAAGGTCAGAGCTCTTTCGGGTCGACGCCGCGCTACGCTTAGATCTCTAGCCGAACTCGTGACGAATTTATTTCGGGCTAGACGCTAGTTTAAACCCACAAGTGTACGTACTTCTGTACGGGGCGTATACGAAGTACAGAGTGCAGACACGTTGTGCCTTACATGATAGTCCTACCTGATGGCGGGTCACAAGTCGCTGGGAAACAATGGTGATGTTCGGCGCCTAATTATTACTGCGTTATTCAGCTGGTTTTATGAAACATTTACTGTCCGGTGCTTCCTTTTCTCCAGAGGCCTTTCCTGGTGCCAGAAACCGAATTAATTGAAACGTTTAAAAAATACTTTCCCCTTTTTTGCGCAAATTTACGCAAGGCTTGGAAAGGTTGAAAATTTACGCGCAAGCAAAAAAATTAACGAATGCATATTACTGCTACCCTCATTAGATTTTATCGTTCATGTTATATCGCTTACCGTCAAATGAACTTCGGGATAATGATGCGAATATGATAAGAACAGCAAGAAAATGGTTTGCATTTCTAACAAGCTCAGACATTCGATTATTTATTTATTTATTTATTTATTTATTTATTTATTTATTTATTTATTTATTTATTTATTTATTTATTTATTTATTTATTTATTTATTTATTTATTTATTTATTTATTTATTTATTTATTTATTTATTTATTTATTTATTTATTTATTTATTTATTTATTTATTTATTTATTTATTTATTTATTTATTTATTTATTTATTTATTTATTTATTTATTTATTTATTTATTTATTTATTTATTTATTTATTTATTTATTTATTTATTTATTTATTTATTTATTTATTTTTATTTATTTATTTATTTATTTATTTATTTATTTATTTATTTATTTATTTATTTATTTATTTATTTATTTATTTATTTATTTATTTATTTATTTATTTATTTATTTATTTATTTATTTATTTATTTATTTATTTATTTATTTATTTATTTATTTATTTATTTATTTATTTATTTATTTATTTATTTATTTATTTATTTATTTATTTATTTATTTATTTATTTATTTATTTAAACACTCTGCAAGCCCATTGAAGGACCCAAGCAGGAAGGGCATCAGAAACACACTATAGGCTTAGCACAGTGACGGAAATAGATTTAACGCATATACAGAAATGCATAGAAGTCGCACTGGAATGCCATTCAAACATCCGATTGTTCAAGAAAGTGAAGAGTAGTTACAGTCGATTCAGTTAGTTTATTCCAGTCTGGAACTGTGCGCGGGAAAAAGCAATAATTAAAAATGTTGTTCCGACACTGTATACGTGGTCAGAGATTCAAGGTACCTATGTCGTGATAGTGGGGCAACCAGTTAGTGGTTAAACGAGTTCAACAGGTCGAAGTGAAAGTTTGTCATTTTCAAGCAGGAATATAAACTTTAACCTTTGCATATGATGGCGTGCTTGAAGCTGCAAATGTTTGATGCGTGTTTGTTCCAGCTAAGGTTATTTTTGTTAGAGTGACGCCGAGGAATTTATACTCGGAAACTTCAACTAAAGGTTGTGACGGTAGGTTGTGTGGAAAGAACGTTCTTACATTCTGTTAGTTATTTTCACGAAAACAGATTTTTCGGCATTTGGCTTCATTGCCCATTTCTCGCACCATGCCTGAACATAATGAAGGTTTGTATTCAGTATTTGCTGATCTTCGGGGCATGTTATTTGATTGTATAACGTACAGTCATCAGCAAACAATTTCATTTTTACGGGATACGTTTACAAGATCGCTTATATACTAACAATAAAAATAAAGAGGGGCTAATACTGTACACCTCAAACAAGGACTAAACGGAGAGACAAGGCACGTGGATGCGCTCACAAGACGAACACACATAGCGCGTTGTGTGCTCTCTCTCTCTCTCTCTCTCTCTCTCTCTCTCTCTCTCTCTCTCTCTCTCTCTCTCTCTCTCTCTCTCTCTCTCTCTCTCTCTCTCTCTCTCTCTCTCTCTCTCTCTCTCTCTCTCTCTCTGCGCGCGCGAGCTTACCTGTCGTTCTTGTTGAAGCTGCCATCGTTTTATTTTCAGTACGCTAGTGAGCAGTATAGGCTATTCTCATGTTACAGTGGCGATGAGTATGTCATGACGTGTACGAATGTACAGGTGCCATCAGAAGTAACTGGAGCACGGGAGCTGTGGCCGAACCGCACAGGAGAGCCGTGCAGCTGCACCCGGCGGTAAACGAAAGGAGCAGAACACGCATTCGCGCCTGCCGACGGTGACAGCCCCTCCATACTTCTCAACCGACTTTTTTAAACGCGGCTTTGAACATTATTCGCAACTACTGCGATGGCGCTGATAGCAGACCCACTCAAAAATATTAGGAAAGAAAAATTGTCACCTCAGATCCCCGCGATTGCGGCGCTTCTCAAGCAGCTCTCAAGCGCTGAGTGAGCGACGCTGCCAGATACCGCCTCTGCTATCAGCGCCATCGCTGAGACTAGTATGCTGCGAATAATGCTCGAAGCCGCGTTTAAAAAAGTGGGTTGAGAAGTATGGAGGGGCTATCACCGACGACAGGCGCGCATGCGTGTTATGCTCCTTTCGTTTACCGCCGGTGCAGCTACACGGCGCTCCTGTGCGGTTCGGCCACAGCTCCCGTGCTCCAGTTACTTCTGACGGCACCTGTACGTACGGCGGACACATTTGCTTGGAGTCAGGCAAACACCATATTCACGACGATTAAACAAGTCCAAGTTGTAGTTTTTACTATCAAGGGGAACAAATTGATGCATGCTTGGCTGCAGCAAAAAATCAAATTCTGGCGTACGCACTCCACAAAATCATTCCACCACATATTCAATCCCGCTTCTCTGCTACCATCGCCGCGTTGGCCACGGTTAAGACGCTGCCCTAGTACGAACGAGGTCGGGCGCTGTATTCACCCCGTATGTACGAACTTTCAGTGTATGTGGCAAATTACACCCAGTAGTTTCAGTTGTTTGTCAACTCGCAGCCCATCCCACTCCAAATGCGATAGATAGTCTTTCATGGGCTACTAGACAGGAAAGTTTTAGTCCGTGTCACTAGTGTCACTCCACTACTCCACTACTGACTCTCACTACTGGGTTATTCACCAACTGGGAATTGGTGGGAAGTGGTTGGTGAGGGAGGGACACATGCGGGAGGAGAGGATGAAAAAAGGTAGTGGAAGATGTCAGGGATAAGCGGGAGGGGGAGGAGGGGGAATGGGTGAATGAAAAGGTGGAGCGGGATAGGAAGGGGAATGGGAGGAACGGGAAGATATGAGAGGAGGAGAGAGAGATGGTATGTGGAAAGGGAGGTATGGAAGAAGGCTACAGCATGAGAGGGAAAGGAAGAGAGTGGAATAAAACATGGGGAGAGAGTGCGTGGAGGAGAACGTAGAGTGGAGGAGGGGAAACGGAGAGAAGACAGAGGGGAAGGTAATGCAAGGAGTGAGGAGGGAAGTGGATTTGGGTTCGACGGAGAAGGGTATTGGAGGCCATTTGGGCATCGCACATTGACCCGATGTTTGCTGGTAAGGCGTCGGTCACACGTAATCCGAATGTTGTGGGTTCGGTCCACTTTATTGTTTTCCTTGGAAGGTTTTAACAATTTCCATTCCCCCCCCCCCCCCCCCCCCTAACAAAAAAAAAAATGGCGAGCAACTTATTGTACGCTCCCCTTTACTGCCGGAATCATGCTGTGCTGTGTGCACACCCTCGAAAGCATGCTTGTAACTTTTGTTCTTGTTTCCCCACAGCACGGTCTGGATTCCGCGCAGCCGCTGTGCTACTCGCACATCGACAT
Source organism: Haemaphysalis longicornis (assembly GCF_048455015.1). Taxonomy (NCBI): domain Eukaryota; kingdom Metazoa; phylum Arthropoda; class Arachnida; order Ixodida; family Ixodidae; genus Haemaphysalis; species Haemaphysalis longicornis. The sequence continues at coordinate 285,390,386 of NW_027526203.1, read as the reverse complement.
CGCCGCCAGCTCGGGTCCGTACCCCGGAGTGCCGACGGGTGCCCCGATCGCAGCCCTTACGCAGGCCTTCCTCCAGGAGGGAGGGCGCTAGCTGCGCGGGCACTGATTGCTGCGTGGCAGCTCTGCCTTCTTCCCGCCATTCTGTCGGACGGCTTTCTTCTTCTTACTTTTTCTGACTGCATGCAGGCCAGATGACGAGATGAGATTCTTCTGCAGGAAATGAAGTCCAAGATGTGTAGCTCTTTATCTAATTTAGGTCTTTAATGTATTCACTTAAGACAAGGGCATGTAACGGTGCATTTCGACGAGAGGTCCATTGTTGCGTGCTGCTGCTTATTCTGTATTTTTATTTTTTATGCCTGGAAATATATTGGGTGTTACTCTTGCAATAAAAGCTTTAAAGGAAATCTTCAGAGTGAACATTGTGCCTCCAGAATGTAAGTTTGTTTTAGAGCCCTATACTCGTCATATGCGGCAACAAAAATGCTCTGCGCAGCTAATGACTGACGAACTAAAAATACAATTTCGGTAGATTGCTCTAAATCCGCAAAGCCCCCAAGTGCATGGAATGCTTCATGTATAAATTTCGTTAGGTTGGCTGCATTGATTTGGGGAAAATTTAAGTCGTAGGGATGAGTGGGGGAAGCGAAATGAGAGGCGTAGATATATAGTTCGCGCAACTTTAATTTTGGTGCAATTCGAGTTTGGGATTTTCGGCATAAGTAGTGTGCACAACATGTTTCGGTGCAAGTCGGGTTAGGTGTTCCTGCAGATAGCACTGGCATATGGTAGCTGCAGTAACTAGTGTGTACGCCACGCAGCGAATGTGCATGGTACAAGTTCCCTAGCAAACACATCTATGGTGCGGCCGTTCCGTGCTGCAGGAGCTGTGGGATTAGAAGGCTTGCGGCGGTAAGAAGCGCCTAGTGTGGAACCAGTGGCTAGATATGTCCTGTAGATTTACGCTAAAATCCTAGCTATAACCACGAGTACGTTGCAGTGTACATCAGTTCCTCTTCGAGGCGTCCCTTCAAGGCAAAGATGTGCATAAAGTGTTGATCATCAACGCTGGCTTGAAGATAGGCTTGTTTGACAACGCTACTCTGTTGGTAGTGTACTGGCCCGCCCGAGGGTTCAACACAACTCGGGGTTGTCAACGAAACGACAAGGTGCCCAATCAGCTATTTATAGCCCAATGTGCCAAACTGGCTACTGATAGCCAAATCTGGCAGCGATCGTCCTTCGCGGCAAACCCCGACGCTGCTGACGCCTTCTGTTGGAAAATCACCACCGCGCCGACATCAACTCTATTGGAAATGACCGTGCTACCCTTAGGCATAAAGCCCCTCATGGACGAACCCATTCCCATGGCAGGACTCGTTATTTTGCTGTCCTCTATCAAGGAGGCTCCTCTTACCACCTACCACCTAGTCTTCTCCTGCCCGCATCACCCAACCCCCCTTGACTCCCCCACCCTTGAGCAGTGGGAGTTCGCTCTGACCAGCTCGGCACCGGAGAAGCAACTCGCCCTGGTGAACCGAGCTCTGGAATCGGCGCGGGCTCGCGGACTCCCGGATATGGGAGGCTGACCATTTCCCCTTTCCTTTCTCCTCAAGCTCAAATAAATGTTTTTACCACCACCATCATCAAGGAGGCCACGTTCAGGGTACATCAGTTACGCAACCCTTTCGCGTCATGGGTGAAAACAAAAAGATGGGCATTCTAGGCATCTTCAATCGCTATTTGGAGGCTGTCCGTCTAGAGGCACGGTGGGAACACGCTTGCGTTGTGCCATTTTGAAACGAGGCAAAGTAGTCACTTCCCTCCGTGTTACCGACTTTCAGCCAGCCTTACCGTCCTCACATGCTCCTTATAGTTCCGTCCGTAAATTCATGGAGAAAATCCCGGGCCGTCGCCACTAACGTAAAACCTCGGGAGGGGGGAAGCATGCGCCTTGGCATTTTTGCCAACGGAAATGAAACCATTGGGAGGTAGAGGTATACAATTTTTCTGTAAAAGTCTCTCGTCTTTGAAGCACGAAGCTCTCTAGCGCGAGGCGTAAACGAATGTCCCGGTGTTTTTTTTTTTTTTTAGTACGCGTTACGTTCAAGCGCGAGGCGTAAACGAGTTTCCCGGTGTTTTAGTGCCGTGACTAGATGAGACGACGATTGCGACGACGACAGGAGACGCCAACAGTCCCAGCCCCCAAGGGGCTTCGTCCCTAAAATGGTGCTCCATGACGCGTACCGGGACCTGACCGTTTCAAACTTGTACCTGCCACAAATGTCTGGCTTCCGCAAGGGGTGCAGAAGCATCGACAAATAGCATCAAGCCAGAACTCCGTGTAACATCACAATTTCTGTGTTTGTTGCCATGAAATCGTTCAAGTCTCGGGGGCCACATGTGTGCATAGATCTCTGATAACGTCTCTAGTGTGGGCGTACGTCACGGACAGCGGTGATCCCTTCGTAGGGATCCTCGTTTGATGTAATCCGCTGTTGCAAGTTGCAACTCCCCTCACACGAGGTCTGCCCCCCCCATTTGGAATTTTTGAACGAAATAAGTAGTTTGCAGTTCAAGCTCCTATGCAGCACATTTATATAGCCCAAAATAGCGCACGTTCGCATTTTGTGTGCTACTTCAATATGTATGCTGAACGTGTCGCGCGCGGATAACCTTCACACAAATGGTCCTCTCACGATTAACGCCACATCTTGATGACATTAATGCTAACCCCCATAACATGTTCGGCTTTCGACGCCACTTCAGCACCAACGACATTCATCTCCAACTCCGCCAGCACCTACTATCGAGCCTACGCCTACGAGACACTTCCGCTATACTAGCCGTACACCTCACTAAGGCCTTTAAAAGTGTCAGCCATCACGCAATTCTCGACAACCTCAACTCTTTGCAAGTCAGGCAGCGCTGCTAAGGTTACGTACGACCTTTTCTCACGGACCGCACAGAAAATCTCCAACTTTGTCCTTTAATATCCTCGTAATTTCAACTACGTGCTAAAGGCACTTCGAAGGGCTTAATACTCGCCCCCACTCTTTTCAATACGGCCTTAATATCCCTTGCCCGCGCTCCGCTCCAAATACCCACACGACACAAATCTTTGTACACTGACGACATCACAGTATGGATATCACGAGGTAGCGACGCTCATATCCAACACACTCCAAACAGCGGTCACAACAATCACCGCGACAGCACTGACAGCAGGACTATCTTGCTCCCCAACAAATCACAACTCATTCTACTCCCACCCACCCACCGACCTAAAAATGGAGCCATAACATCCAAGTCGCTTGTGTCGGGCTCTGCCATAGCACTTGCAAACCAGACTAAAATACTAGGGCTCACTATCCAACATAATAGACTCAACACTCACACCATCCGCCTAAAACTCACGCAGACCAAATATAAGGACTGGACTCCTACGGCGCGTCACCGCGCGAGGTCGTGGCCCTCAGGAGTCAGATCGCCTCAAGATCACCAGCGCCCTTATCACCCCACACATCACGTACTCCCTACTACACCTCGCCATCATCCCGCCCCGAACTGATACGAACCGATACCATACAACGCGCACTATATCGCCGTACGCTACAGCGACACCCCAGCGTTGCTTCTGACGCTCTCCTCCACACGGGCACCTTTACACACCATCCTCAAGAAGCCCACCGACAGGCCCAACCACCCCGCCTTCCATAACCCACACCGGTAGACCCGTCCTATCCTCCCTCAAAATAAAATTAACCCGCCCATCCACCATTCCCCACTCCTCCTCATCCCTCGAGATGTTCTCTATCCCCCCTCCCCCCGCAACATGCACCCCATCTATCACACACACCGTCGCCCGAAGCGCGCACTATAGCATGTCACCCCTCTTGGGACTCGGTATACGTTGATGCTGCCACACAGCAACCCCGCCACACCTACCTTGTAGCAGCAGTGAACCACACTCGAATCCCCCTCAACCACCATCCCCACGAGGCGGAGGAAGCAGCCGCCACCCTCCACCCCACCCCTCCTATTAACGGACTCACAAAGGGCCATTAAAAATTTATGCAGGTGCATCGCCCCTCGCCCACAAAATTCTCTGCTTCCACGTCCCTCCTGAGCCCCCATTTCATGGACTCTCGGCCATAAGGACTTTTGCGGCGACGAGGCTGCCCGAGTTCACACAGGACACCCCGACTCCGCTTCCCAACCTCCTCCTCACTTACCTTCTGTAATATCAGCCTCCATTACAGGCTCTCACGCGCCACCTTTCCAACCCCTCTCCCCTCGCTATGCCCCCAGAATCCTCACTCTGGAGGCAAACCCAAACGCACTCCCTCCCCCCTCGAGACATCCTCAGCCACATATCAACATCCCTCTTCCCCACCCCCGCTTGCCCACACTGCGGGGACTACGAACGTATACCCCCGTGCCATCTGGCACTGCCACGCCCTGCTTCCTCTTGCCCTACCCAATCTTCCCGACTCCTGGCTGTCTGCCCTCGCACGCTCGGACGCCCAGTCCCAGTGCGCCCTGGTCGACAGGGTTCGGGCCCACAGAGCTGCCCTTCCGCGGCTTAACAGTCCCTACTAAGCCTGGCCAGGAATAAAACGCTTCTCTCTCTCTCTCTCTCTCTCTCTCTCTCTCTCTCTCTCTCTCTCTCTCTCATTCGATAGAAAAACTGCTCCCCTAGATGAGGTATTTGATTAGGTAGCAAATCAATGTGCTAAAGTTTAATAAGTTGAACACAATATCAAGAAACTAGATCTGTAGAATAAGAACTAGATGGGTGAAGAAATAAGTGATTTCCTCGGTTCCTATTTTTCCTGTCAGCTTAATTAATTTCCCCGGTAGCGTGTTTCCAAACGCTTCGCTGCACAGCGCCTCACGTGAAATGTGTGTTGTCACTGCGCGTGCTATTCTATTGAACTGCTGCTAAGACGATCCTGCCGTTCGGGCTGTGTGGCTTCGAGATAGAGTTCTGGGTATTTGCACTGACGGCCTGGGTTCGAGCCTCAGCGGGCGTACTTTAACATTTTATTGCAATTTTTTTTCCAAACTCAACTCCTTTGTTTATCGCAGAACTCAATTCTTCGTTTTACTTTTGTTTTAAATAGTGATTTGGTGTCCTTTGGGTCGCTTTGGGTTCGGGGCGCAGCCTATGACCTCGTGCAATTAACGTTCTGTATCGCGTGAAGACACATGTCACGTGGGCCGCTGTGCAGCGAAGCCCGCTTCCCGGTCAGTGCCAACAAAAATGCCGGGAGGGAGAATTTTCCGGAATTAGTTTAATGTTGTTTACGATTATTTGCGCCAGAGAGGCGAAGGACAACGTTTAAATAAGGTCTGAACAAAGGTTTTTAGACGAGAAAAGGATCGGCATGGAAATGCCACGAACGGGCTTCCCCCATCGAATTACGCAAGCTGTACGCAGCGGCCCCTCAAGTTTGTTGACTGAATTAATTTGAAAGGCGACATAGAATTAGTCGCAGTAGTTGGTATGTATAAATGCCTGAAAGCGTTCGATATACGAGGAGGGAAAGCCATCCGTACAAGCGCGACCGGCGGGCTGGTTCTTTGAGCGAGAAACAAAGCTTGACGGATTTATCGCGCAATGGTGACGTTAGAGCCCTCACAACGGCTAACAAAAGTTAGGCGCCCACCTACGCAGCACGCTCTTCACGAGCACGAATAGTTTAGTGACGGAGGCAAACAAAGGCCCGTTTAACCTTCGCTCGTTCGGGGGCGACACGCTTGCACAAGCTCGGCCCCGCCACGTGGCTTCCCGGAATGGAAATGCACTAAATCCCGTATACACTGTGCCGTCGGTGTCACTGAACGCCGGATGCGCTCGATCCGGCTTCGGATATACGGTATTCTGTTCTCGCCTCAATTAGTACTGCCTGCCAGTTTCCGGTGGAACATGTCCCTGCTACAGCGACTCCTACGCGCAGTGTTTCGGGTCAAAGTGACCGTGTACCCCTTGCCTATTTTTCGAATACGGCCGCTTCAAGTAGACGCATCCGCGAACACAGAATGGCTATTTATTTCGGAGCGCGGATGGCCTGAGAACCGTGCCCGCGGAGCGTCCACGACATTTCGAGGCACGTAGTATAAACGCATGAGGGTGGGTTGTGGACTGTTATGACTTTTCTGTCTTGCCGATCCCGATTACACTGTGCATGGCCAGTTTCAATAAAATAAAGTCAGGCGGAATGCAATAGGCTCTAATGGCTCTAACAGGCTCTAATAGGCTCAGCTCTAATAGAATGTAATAAGTTTGTTCTGGGTGGTTGCGTCTTGGCTAGGATGGAGGTTCGATATTGGGTGAAACTTGAGCCCTTTTCGTCGAAATGTTTCGGGTCAACTTGTGTGCATATCACACAGGCGTCTTGGTGGAAGATAGGAGGACCATTTGCAAAAAAATGTTAGGAACGTATCGATACGCTGCTCCATAGCCCAATGCTACAAAATTATAGAAACATGTAAAAACTTACCAGAAACATTAAGGAGTGATCCTGTCCTTCAAAAGTGGACAGCCAGCGAAGGTGTTGGGAATAAAAATATTTAGTAACTATACACAATGTACAAATTAACATTATAAAGCACTGAAGAATCTTCACAACGTACCATTAAAAGAGCTTGGTCGCTAACGTCTTTAAAAGTTACTCAGCACGGCGGATGACGCCGTCGCGAACAGACTATACTTTGGAGTTATCGAGCCGCTCGTTGTACGCCCTCTGTATCCGGTTCCTTCTTGCTACGCCTGCTGTAGGAAGACCACTGTAGTCTTGCCGACTGGTGGTGTCCACGCGACTGGCGACTGGCTGTGCACGTGTTCGTGGGGAGGCCTTAAAGCGTTCGTGTTTCAAGTGTTCACGTGGTCTTTCACGGTAGGGTAATGAAGAGGTATCCTCTTTGACCTTGAGTGGCTATGCAGCGTTCATTATAGTGGCTTGTTTTCCTAAACGTGGCGTACCTAGCCAACATTGTCTCCTGCAGCAGATCAGAGGAAGTATTCATCAACAAGCTATGCGCAGGTGCCGCCTACACTCCTCACATTACCCAGAAATAGACAAGATGCCCCAACACACACCCACGATGCCCCTACCGCAACACTGACGTCAAATAAGATGCCCACCACCTAGTGTGGACGTGCCCACACTATTCCAAGCATCACCCAGAGAGGCTAACAAACATTAATCCCAACACCCTACAACATGAAGCACATACTGGATTAGACGGATCTTTATTACGAACAATAGCCGCTTTCGCAGTTAAAGAGTGGTCTGGCGCGAGTAGTCTAACTGGGGCAGACCCCGGTGAAGACTTTCAGGCCCCCATAACACGAGTCCCCTCTTTGAATACGGTCTTTGATTCGTAATCCCCTTCCTTCGATGCCTCTCCCCACCGTACAGCACACGCCCTCCTTGCTCCAATAAAAGATCAAATCAATCAATCAATCAATCAATCAATCAATCAATCAATCAATCAACCAATCAATCAATCTAAATGCGCAAGCCTTTCAATGTGGATTCAACGATAAAACCCGTCCGTCTGTCTGTAATACTTCGTGCATGTGTACCACTTTCGCCGCGTACGAAAATGCTATCAATAAAAAACGCTAGGGCCTTCGTACTTTTATATCAGACTCCTTACATTTCTCCTAAAATTCTCTTTCCAGCAATGCACTTGAGTATGCTAGTGAAGTCGACTTTAAAAAGGGCCCGGCGTTTTGTAGGGACACATGGGGTTTACGGAGGTATTTAATAACATTCCCTACCAACCTCCTGTTTAGGTATCAGACTGCTTCTGCGGCACTTGAAAATATGTCTCACCAGCAATACATGGGATTAGTTACGTACTCAACTTCGAACAGGCTGAGCGTTTTAGCATTTATTCGATTATTCCCACTTAAGAGTTTCTCTCTATATATATTTTTAAATTTTCTTACTCTCTGAAAACACTTGAGCAGCTGCGTCGCGTTCACTCTCCTATTTGTCGTTTTTTTTTTGTTTTCTTTCTCTTTGGGCTTTGGCGCCAGTCCACTTCTTTCTGCACATGGACGACCCAAAAAATCCCGACCGTCGAAAAGCCAACAGCTTCGCTGTAAAATGAAGGTTGTTTTACTAAGGTAATGGCGAGTTGCAACCTTCCAGCGAGGTGATGTGCCGCTTGGTTATTCTTGATAATCTCGCTTTCCTTTTACTCGTTTAGTTTCGCCACCAGCTTGGGCGCAACGAATGCTCGCTGGATTGACGTCGTTTATGCTATTGTTCAGCTTGACGAGCACGACACTGAGCACTGATAAAACGGTTCAAGTGCTCGGACCGTCCATTCTCTGTAAAACCACTCGAGACGCTTAATGCTGTACACTGGACAGGTAAGGCCACATACGCCGGAACCCGGCCATACATACGCTACCACCCCTCTATACTGTCGTCATCCGTGAATCCTGTGCAATTACTGCGTTCTCCGTTGGCCCAAGAAGCAGCTGCTGTGCCTAGCCAGTGTGGACAATGATCCAGCCGCTTCAAGTTCCGGAGTAGTCGCAGTGCTGAGGCAACAGTAGAGAAAAAAATTCGGCGCCCTTCCACGGTGTGAAGAAGGATGACCAGCGAAGCTGTAATGCGCAACGTTGCATTCGTGTTATCGGCTAATTGTCACCTAATTTGTCTCCGGATAGTCCAGGTCAAACAACAGTTACAGCAGTTTACTGCAACCATACTCGCTGCGTCGATGTCCATGTATTGGCAGCAGACGGGAATTATCTAGCGCTTACGACTTTACTGGGAACTAACTATAGTTACGATAAGTAAATGAAACTCGGCGTAATGGTAGAGTCGTCTTAGCAGCTAATTTACATACAACTTGTTTTGGGACACGTTCGATAACACGAGTTAAAGCCGTTTTCTGTAATCACACTCCCTCCATAGATGGCCATGCTTCTTTGCGCAGCACGCAATGTGAAAAAGTCAGCTTGCAAGGGCCAAGCTTACACCTATCCCCTTAAAGTCGGCTTCACCTTCAAACACAACAGCATCGCTGGGAAAACATTATTCCAGGGGCAATATATAAACCGTCCTGTACCAAAATATTAAGGCCCTAGGACTTGTTTCATTTTTATACGAATTTTTTTCTATACCGGGAACCGGTTTTTGCGCGGCGGAGAGCAGCTCCTTCGTTTAAAAAATTAAAGCCGTCCCACTCAATATGAAAGCTGTCGGAAGTGCAGAGCAGTGATTCGCCATAACGGGCTGTGGCGCCGTTCATCCGCTCACTGCTACCGCCCACTACGCTCTTCGCCCCCCTGTCTCACTCCTCTCTTGATCAATTGAACGGAGGCTTTCCAATGCGACAATGCCACTCGAATGTCCCGTCTTCGCAATGCACGCTCCCCCCCCTGCCGGGAACAGCGCGAGCGGGATCTCGCGCGTGCCGGCGCCTTACTGCGCAGTTTGGAACGTGTCGTTCTTGGCGGCCACTTTTTCCGCTTACCATCCTAAAAACGAATCAACGGGCGCTCCTAACTAAATGGACGCGGGGGCTGCTGGTTATACCCACAGATTTTGCTTCAAATGTACATGCAGTTTTCTTTGCGCTAAACAACGGGGAGATGTACGACAAGAGCCAGCGGTTCAGGAGTTTCGAATGGTTATGAATATACAAACCGCTAGGTTTTTCGAAGCCTCTTGTGTCGCGCCGTTACGGTACGCTGTGGGGCTCTGCTTGGATCCGTCATCTCGTTGCGCCGCCTGATTCCGGCAGTCGCGTGTGACAGCGAGCTACGACAAGGCGAGCCCCTAATGCTCTGCACTTAAAAACGGTAGCCGAAGACGCGCTTGCTAAGCTCCGGCCGGCAGTGCTGGGGGAACGTTGCCATAGGGACCCTCTTTCTTTTTACTTGCGCGGAACTCGTTCGCTCAATGACCTTGACTGACAGGCGAAAGACAAGACGACAGGCACCTAACGCTCTTCCGTTAAAAATTCACCTGCGATTATGGTACCAGGTAATGAAAATTTTCAGTGCAATGTTTCGGTGCTTTGATTTTGCGGTATGTAAAGGTCAATGAATTTTAGAGACATGCATGCATATATGTACAATTACAGGCCACTCTGCCGCCATTTCTTAGTCGCCCCTGACGGCGGCGGCCAGGAGATGGCACTCATGCAGTGCTGTTTCCAAATATGGAACGTCGGACGCGTTCACAGCACCCCTGACGGATACGGTCATCGGCAAATGGACTGCGGCCTTCGGCGGCATTCGAGCCCATTTCGAGCAACTTGCCCACAGTGAGAGCTCTCCTCCGCGGGCACCCGTTCTACCCACGTGCAGTCACGTTCACCATTCTGGCACTGTGCCGGGTTAGCGGCGTGATCAGCGCACATGTACCTGCAGCGCCAGTGACCGGGCTTCAAATCACACACGAACCCAAATGTGTTTTATTCACCTTGTCTTTGCAGCGGCAGCCGTGTTGACACCATCCATGTTGACGTCATCAACTGCAGTCGCTTTCCGCGCTTAATAAACCATATAAGGCTTTCGCTTTAAATTAAACCAAACCGCCCCAGCAATTGTGGAGGCTTTCGTGAAACTACCGCGGCGAGTTGAGGTGTGACGTTTCCTATTCTCTGTTGCTCTTCACAGCTCTCGTTTCAAGGATTTCTCCGCAATCGCAGGGACGGACGGCCACTGGAATGAAAGCAACGGCACATCACACGGGACAGAGAATAAAAGGCAATCAGTTACGCTGCTGCTTTCATTGTACCTCATGTACTAACCAGCCCAAGTTTGAACTCTTTTGAGCCATCCAATCACCTGCCCCTTCTCAGCGAATCTCTTGTTCTATCCCAATCGTGCTTTACTCTGGTGTCGCGTGGTTATGTCTAGCTATCGCTTACTTCGCCCCTCTCTCGGTAAACAGCGGTAAACGACAGCAGTTATGCCACCGAAGATGGTTTTACGGTGAAACGCCAGCAGAAAACTGGTGTTTTTCTGGTGGAGGCGAAAAGCAAAAAGGCCCGTGTGTACGAGATTTCGGCGCACGTTCAAGATCCCCAGGGGGTCGAAATTAATCCGGAGCCCTCCGCTACGGCGCGCCTCATCGCCGGCGTTGCGTCGGCGCGTTAAACCCTACAATCAATCAAATCAGTCAAACTGGCGTACTGCGACTGTCACCGTGGCGTGCACACCACCTCTTTCCACGCACACATTCGCGGTTCTCACATGTGGTGCTCGGACAATCAACAGGCTCCCGGGCGTTGCTCACTCGAAGCAGGCCACGTGGAGCTAGCCACGGGCGGTGTGGTTCCCTGCCATGCCAGTTCATGCCCGTTTGTGATTGAGCAGGAAGAAACCGTGGAAGGAACGGTTATGGGACTTGTACGAGCGTAGGCACAGGAAACAAATTCCACCCCATTACAGGCATAAAAAAAATTCAAATATTGATGAAAACTTTCACCCTTCCGTAATTGGTGAAATGCCGAAAAACCCCGTCTTACTGACCGTCGACGTTAAATAATCCAGTGGAGTACGTATAGGATTTCACTTCGGGCGAAGAGAGGAAACTCACAAAAGGAAAAAGGGGGAATGCATGACAAGGAGACAAAAAGATATCTTTAAAGTGTAAACAACAAATTACTGCACTAAAAAAAGACAACGATAATTTCGGAATGAAGTGGACGTGTTCCGCATGACCTCCTCATTGTGCTCTTTTCCTGCTTTCTTTTCTGGGGTACGACAAAATGGCCGATCGTCATGGCGAGAGGAGACATCAAAGTCGTTCAACCTTGCAGCACTTGTGACAGAAAAACAATTACCGGTAGTCATTATTTGACGATATACAGTCAGTGCCGTCGTGCATTCTCCCCTTAACGAAACCATTTTTTTTTTCCGAGGGGAAGGGGGCGGCAGCTGTGCCAGTCGCATACCAGTGAAAGAAAGGATGTACTAACTCAATTTCCAGCCCCTAGGCGGCCCAGCCAATAGTAGGCCAGCGACATCAGTGTACTTGCCAAATTTCCAGGCACAGCGGCTTGCGATTCCTCAACAAAACCAGGAGCGAATCCTGATACGTTCTTACGCATCAGTACGAGTAATCTTCAGACGCACTAACTATAAGTAAATTAACGTATTAACGAGGCACAAGTGACGTCTTCTACCCTGTTCATCTTAAGAAATTTCTAAAATTTACAACATTTTGCACGAACATTTCGCTGAGTAATCGTTAGATGCAGAAAATAATTCTGCAACCATCAGGATCTTCGAAAACACGCCAAGGAGAGACGTATTTAACTTCGTTAGGAGTAAAATTTAGAAAAATCCGGATCTCTTTTTATACATTTCTACTAGCCAAGTTTAGATGCCCAAAAAGAGACATGTTATATCTTCAAGCGTCTAAGACATATTGAGGGGTCTGTGAGAATGCCGTTACGGCTCTTCATGCCCGTAAGATTGGAATTTGGAAATATGGCGTATCACTGAGCGTCTACGCCAGGAGATAAATCTACTGGTTTAATTTCATGTCTCCAGGCCCAGCTGTTCAGACTGGGAAATGATGGCGATGAGTGAGCAAGGTCAGTCACTCAGCAAGTCAGACAAGCCTACTTATCGCTTAGTAAAGATTTATGCCTGGCTCAAAGCAAGACTTTGTCCTTCCTAAGGAAGTACTCAAGGGTTTTTTTTTTTTTTGGTGCATTTTACTTTTGAAGAGCTTTGGAAAGGACTAGTTGACTTTCACTCACTGCAAAGACTGCCAAAGAGTAATGGCAAAAACAAGGATTGGAAGAAGCACCACGACCACTCTAGGAGCATATGCTCCTGCAACTTGTATGTATTGCGCTCTAGCTGTGCGCAGTGTTTTTTTTTTTATTTCCAGTCATTCTTTTCTTACCATCTGCTAGCGGAATTGTTATACCTTTCGCTTTTTATATACGTCCTATAATTGCCGAGTTTTGCGCCTGCTCACGGTACCATTGCCATTATCGCCTCTGCGTAGGAATAAAACGGTGCGGTCCACGAAAAACGGCGCACGACGAAGTTCGACAACGGTAGCGTGAGCCGCGCCAAACGCGGCAGTGGGCCAACCCAAAAGGCTCACACGGCGAACGATGCTCTTTCCATACCGAGTTGGACCCGAACTCTCACAACTTATGCGCAGCCTGTACAGAAAGCCACGCGCTCCGTTCTTCGTATTTCAATGCATCTTGATAGTAGATCTAATTTGGACCGAAATTCGAATTCCATTTGAAGGTACAGCACGCCGAGGTAACACAGATTATGAGACGCGCCGCAGCGGAGGGCTTCGAATTAATGCAGATCACGTGGGGCTTCGCAACGCGCATCTCACGACCCGCGGACGGACCTGTTCTGCCTCCACTAAATCCGGTCACCACCCGATGCTTCGAACGTACGACTGTGCGCGTAGCAGCCACCACGTACCGTCGAAGCAAGCTGCACAAAGAGACGGCATTTTTACTACGACCAGCTTCAGCGCTTGCACACGGAATCGTGCCAATAACAGCGAGATGGACAAGGTATACATGAAGTGGACGTAGACGCACACGTCGCGTCTACGTCCACTGCTAGTAACTCGTTCAGTTTGCTGTTCTCGGCGAGCTTCTGTAGCGACTCGTCCAACGATTTGCTTGCACAAGGGCAAACGAAGCATCCGACTGCAGTTTTTGTACGAGAGGCTACTGCTATACTGGACGTAAAGCCAGCGCTTTGAGTCAAATAGTTATAGCACAGCAGCGACACTCCTATTCATACAAGTTCAAATCACTGTTTTATGCGAAGCAACACCCGAGTCGACGAGGCGCGCTGCAGTGAAGGCAAACAGGTTCATTTAGAGTACTTGGGACTCTACAAAGCACGCCTAAATCTAGGCCAAACGCGCGATTTTGCTTTTACACTCTATAATAAAAACACCGCCGGAAGTTGAATCTGCCACCCAGTGGTCAGCAAGGCATAACGCCTTGGCAATAATAATAACAATGATCATAATAATAATAAAACACTCGAGTGTCGTGGCACAGATTGAGGAACACGATTTATTTATTTCTCTCGAAAAAGAAAGGTGTAGAAAAGTGGACGCAATTTTTATATAACACCCTAGAGATTCACATTTTTGTCATTTTTGTCCCTACGCGTCGCAGCAAATAAGTTACTACCGCGGCGTCATTGGTCCCTGATGGCCAACGCCAAACACCTATAGTTCCCACCGGCGCGAATGCCCAGAATTCCTGGCGTGACGGCTACGGCGGTCAGTCGTGTTTGTCTTCTTTGCCCTAACCAGATAAATTGTGACCTTAGAACTTTCGGCACAGGAGGTCCTCGAAGTAGCACGCTGATCACAGCTGGTCTGCTATACACTTTTTTTTTTACATAAAAAGTGAAAAAAAAAAAAGCCGCATTGCTTCCTATTACAAACCAAAAAAGATAGATGCAACCAAAGCGCAACTCCTTGCTGCCTTTTTTTTCTTCTCTCGTAGAAGTCTACAGCGTCATTTCGTCAGCTCTGCTAGCGAATCGGAACACCATGTATTGGCTGTGGCATGCATGCACCCAATTACGAATAGACCGCACTTGAATCAAAATTCTCTTGACAGGTCATTGTACTTCTGAATAAAAACTCACTGGACATTTCTGCAGAATTTAGGGCAGACCACGCAGCTACATTTTCCACACGACACGACACGACACAATATGCTACTTAACATCGAACACGCCACTTGGGGACAGGCAGGGTAAAAAGCTGCTCAAAGGCAATTTCTGTTCGCGCAATTGTAAGTCTAGACACGTACATCAGTCATAGCATGAGTGACAACGCTTAAAATTTCTTGTAAGGCATAGCGTGGAACACTCAACCTATTCGCAGTGGCAGCTCGTCTTGCGGAACACTAACGAGGCACCTAGGTCGCTCACAGCTTTTGAGGACAGTGTACGCGCAACCACTAAAAAATCGCACACGCGAGAAGTTTTACACTCAGATCTGTAAAGTCGGTGCGATGTGACCAGATCTTGTGACATTTGGCAGTTCAGTGGACGCGGGCCACGCGCCCGGATCCGCCCGCATCTTCCTGTAAACGCACAACCCGACTTCTGCGCCTTCGGCGTGCGGCGGCGACACAGGGTGGAACACACGTCGCCGCCGCCGAGCGCAACACGAGCGCTCGCGACCGTGGTCCGCAGAAACGCTTTGGAGTCTTCAAAAAAGGAACCAAGCAGAGCGCGTAAGTAGCACCCATTGCACGCAGGACAGGCCGGCCGGCAAAACACAACCACACATGCGAGCCCCCGCGGGTCACGGGAGCAGTACTCCTCACAGAGCCCACGTCCTACAGCGGCCCAACTTTTCCCACCAGAAGCGCATGTCGCTGTACGACGACGTGGCCGAGAAACGCGGGCTCTGCAGCTGCGAGCAAAGTTCGCAAAAGTTTACGTCCCACGACACAACCTGCTGGCTCTCCTTCCACTTGAAGTACGAGCTGTACGCGGTGTAATTTCGCGACAGCACACGAAGGTGTTCGGCCAGCTGCCGAGGAGACTTGAAGGCGAGCGCGTCCACGTATGACTGGGCGGGCCCGATTTGGCTGTAATTGGCGGCGCCAAACACTACAGGTACCATGTCGTATTTAAGCGCGGAGAAAAACTTCTCGGTGGCATAATCGGTGCATAGAGAGTTCTCAAAGGCAAGCATGTAAAAGTAGGTCCGCTCGAAATCGTGGTAACAGGCGTTACCTCTGGACCTCGGACACTGGTGTTCCCCACAGCTGCCGTACACGTCAACCTCCAGGTGTTTTTTCAGTTCCTTGACGTACTCTTCGCGTTTGCTGTCGGTCTGGCAGTGGCTGACCATCCAGACCGCCTCCTTCTTCTTGGACTTCCAGAGGGCCCTGCGGTCCTTCTTGGGGGAAACGGTGGAGTTCCGGGGAACGACCTTTCCGTAAGGATCGTAAATGTCGGAATCCGACCGGTACGACATCGTCCAGTTGAACATGCCATGCATGTAGCTGAAGCCTGCAAACACGGAGTACGGCGGTGGCTCCATGGACCAGAACACCCACTTCTGCGACTCGGAACGCCTCGGCGGGAGGTCGTTCATGTCCATGTCGCGCACGTGGAAGACGATGGCATCGCTGGTCTCTAGCAAGTTGCGGTCGTTGGTAACGAAGCACTTCGTGGAGCAGCCACGAGTGACGTCCTCGCCGGTCTTTTCTTTATTCAGCGAGCCATACCAAGAACCGTAGAACGAGGTCCACATCAGGATCCGCGGCGGACGGTGCGTGCCATTGGCACTACCGGAGCCGTGGAAAGGGCTGTACGACCAGTCGGCCAACTTGAAGCCGTACAACATCCGCCAAAGCTGCGGCCTGTTCTGGGTCCCCATGAAGAGGCAGAGAAACAGCACCAGGGAGACGATGACCAGGAAGACGCTTTTGGTGACCGCCGCCATGGTGCGGAGCTCGGCTTGCCAGCAACGGCACAGCACCCTGGCTCCTGCGAAAATGAAACGAAGTGCACATTGGCTCGTTAACACAGGCAGTAATGCTTATACGAGGTGCACTACTGCATCGGTTTGGGGTGAAGTACATTAGCAGGCAGTTTCTACTCCTTATTTTAAAATCCCAACTGACACTGATCATGGTCACGAATTGAAACTTTTTACTCACCTAGTGACAAACAAAAACACACATAAAGTGATCGTACTTTCCCAAATGTAATTAAATTAAACTCATGCACCCCTATGTCTAACGACGACGATGGTTGAACGCGAAGCTTTCTCGTGACGGATTCTTTGGTTGTCGTCTGAGTTTGGACTGAGTTGCGACCATGTCGAAATTGAGTAATCGGATAAACGCTGGCTTCATAACGCGAGAAACCCAGGTTCGTTTTTTTTTTCCACTTCACCCACGATCATTCATCATCGTCGTCAGAGAAAGTTGGCTTTCCTGCAGGGCATTTTGCCGTTACAGACGCCATCAGTGAGAACACTAAAGCTTCGCTTTAAAAGAGGCTTTAGAAAATCCAGACGACACCCCGAACATGACGCGCATCGCGGTGGAAGGCAACATAATAAAGTATGCTGCTCACAACTCTTTCTAGCGCGCACAGCGCCGCGTAGACGGGTGTCTTCATTTTAAGCCTTTTTGGGGAAAACTGCCGCAGCACGCATGGTTTTGCAAGATGACTACAAGACTAGGAAAGAAAAGCGCATTTTGATTTTAGCGCCTAAAAAAAAAACAGAAAAACCCCTGCGTATTCCCTCAACTTTCTTGTTGTTTCTTGTTGCGCCGAGATCACGCACGTCTTCTTTTTTCTTTTTTTTGCACATTTTCACAATAGCCATGTCACAAAATGCAGTCATTTTGCGAGCACACCTTTTCCTGCGAAGGTCGTCACGCGTGGAAATGTTTGCGAGTTCAACGACAATGACGCCTTGCATTGCATCGTAGCCTTTGAAAGGTGAACGCTGAAAAAAGAGGATCCACGAGCTTAACACTCGGCACTACTAAGCTCGCGCAACGCTCATGCCTTTACACCGGTCGCGGTGTTGCAGCTGTGAAAGCCAAGGTTTCGCAATCAGCATGCCAAGTTCTAAAGGTTTGTTGCCTGCGCACCAAGCGCCTGCACCTGCCGCCCGACCGAACTGCCACGTATTTCGCTACATCGTACAGCTAGCGCCGTGTTCCAGAGCCGTTGCCCATCTATCGATTGTTTTGACCTTGCCGACGATCATCAGATGATACAGTGGCGCTTGCTCCACACTTTTTCCGTTTGTCCCAGCCGGCGCACCAAAATGCGCACGTCGGTCAAGCCCGCTCTAACGGTCGGCCGAATTAAAATTGCGATGCCTCCTCACTCGCTGTCGCTGTTCGTAACGCTCATTTCATCGAGCACCGTAAATCGCACATGCACGCACGCACACGGAGTGTCATCTTCAGCAGTCCAAATCAGCTGTAGGGGCCGGTTTTCACGGGCGACGGTGCGTTGGCGTGTGTGCTGACGTGGCGTCGCCTTGGCAGCGCATCAACCTCGTTCTCAAACGCTTTGAAATCTGGTTCCGCGTCGCCTGCGTCTATGACCGACATCACGGGCGGATACGGCCCGCCACGTCGATGGAGGGGGCAATAAGAGTACAACTGAAGTTTTTCACCTATGTTCTTAGATTCACCGAGGAGTATCGAAAGAAAAAAAGAATTAGGCAGAACCCATACTCTGCGAAATTATCTGCGTAAATCCGACAAACACTCTAACGGTGGGTATTGGTAACTTGTAATTGGTATGTACGTCATGGGGATAAGGAAGGAGTCCGCTCTTGTTACAAACGACCCTTATCTGGCGTTTCTGAAGCGCGTTTTTGCTTCCATACCTTCCATCGCCTTCAACTCGTTATCCCCGACTGCCTTCGTCACCCCTCCACCTTCCTCGCCCCTCTATCCTCCCTGCACCTCCTCCCCACTCCCTCCCACCACCCTTCCACTTCCTCCTCACCCCTCTGCCATCCTGTTTACTTTCGCCGCGAGGCTTCACACACATAAACGGCCTTCAGTAGGCGCTGCCGACGCCGTCCCTTGGGAACTTTATCTCCTTCACTGGCGTCTTCTCGCTGGGGGATGGTGACGGCCCCTCGGGCGACTCCCGAAGCCCTTGAAGCCAAACCTCTGCCACCGGCGTCCACTGGGGCAGAACACAGGCAAGCAACGGCAAATACGTCTCCCCCAGGCCGGAACGATTCTCGCTGCGGCCGGCGCAATGCTACTCGGCCACCCTCCGCAGCGACAGGTCCTAATCGTATGGACTGCAGCCCATCTTGGAGTGAGAGAGAACGATACGGCACACGACCTCACACGAGAAATAACACGCCGCTCGAGGACCGCAGAAAGGCCGCCTTGGACAGATTCACCACCCTCCGCACAAACACTGAAATCACCCATCTATACTGGCCTGACGAAAACCTTCCCCCACCCTACCGATACCTATCTATCGAGCAGGCACATGACCACCGTGCCGTGTAAACTAAAACCTATCCCCACCCTAAAAACGTTCTGTCACTACTCCGCAGTAATTACCTCCCCTAGGTGCCCCTTCTGTAGAGCGGACGGCTCCCTGTTCCACATGGTTGGCGGATGCCCCTCTCACCCTCTCGCGCTGTTCCCCAAGATGCAAGAACACCAACTCGCCCAACTCGCCACCCTGCCCCACACCAAACCCTGTCAACTCTCCCGAGCTCTGGAAGTGCGCCCTGTCCACCTCATGCCTGTCCGACCAGCTTCAGCTGATGGAGCGTGCGGTAGCGGCTGGCAAGGCATATGGGGTCCTATACCGATGGCTCCACCAGATGAAGACTCAATTCAAATTGTACCAACAGTAAAGAAGCTCAGCGCTCTGCCTCCATGCGCCACCGCTGCGCTCATGCTGCGCCTTCGTCTTCTACCTCTCTTCTTCATCTTGAATTTAGCATGGGGTCAGTTATGCTACGGCATGTTCCAGCACCAAAGTCGCTTCGGTTCGCTTGTTGCGAAATTCCTCAAAGCTAAAGTCAAAGCATCACTTTTCCGGTATACCGGTACCACGTGGTTACGTTCATCCCCATTTGCTCCAAACTCACTTCCTCAAACGCCACAGTGCCCAGGAAGCCACTGGAATGTCAATTGATGCGCAGCGACGTGGGCCCGGTGATGGATGTAAGCAGTGTCACTGATTCAGGTCGCCAGTGGGGTACCGGCAAGTATTTTTTAATGTATTTTCCCGGAGGGCTGCTTCGGAGTCCGTGAGAATATCCAATTGACCTTGTGGCTGGCGGTGGATTTAGTGAACGATCCCTTTGATTACATAGAGCTCGCATGTCTTTGAAGACTCTGCTCACTCTATCGCAACAGATAGGTTTGTCTCGTGGATGCCCCAAACATTCCAGCAGCACTACTTTGGGAGGAAAAAGTCGTCAGTACAGATGTGTGCAGTAGCCGGGTTACACTGCAGATGCGGCCGAGTGCTTCCTGAAGGGGTCCAAATAGTGGGAGGCGCTCCTTAGAATCTATCGCTGAAATATGTTTCATTCGATGTGAACGGAGAGTCAAAGATCCATGAAAGCAGTGGGGGAAACATGCATTCTTATCAGGTATGCCCAAAGCTTGAATAAGGGTGGCTTTGTGCGTGCGTTTTAGGAAGTGTATTTTTACGTGAAGGCGATGCGTGAGGTGTATCCTTAAAGTGTCTTGCAGTCGAATCAATCTCTGAGGTACACATTCTGCTCTTGCTCTGTTTTAGACAATGAAGAGAGTTTTGGGAGCCAAACGCAGATGCTCCAACAATTCTTGCACACCGCCCGAAGTGTTCTTATTTTCTTTTAACCACGAAGCTGTTTAGAAAATCACAATTTTTCGCGTACGCAGTTAAAAATACCAAGAAATTGCCGAGAGCCCCCACGTGAGCGCGGGCCTCGCGGCGATAGACACAGGCCCGCGCCACAAGACCACAGAAGGCGCTACTCCATTTAGTTACCTTGCATATAGTGATCCCAAGCACTTTCCAGATAAGTGTTGCTACATAGGATTTGCCGGAAAAGGCATGATTCGACGATTACACACCCACTAATCCTTGTTGGCTGAACCCTACATATCTGAGCACACGAAAATTCCTCAGCATCATGATTGATGGCAATCTATCCTGGGCGCCTGAAGCAAAGAGGGTGTATATGAGCGGATGCCTGCGGCAACTCAAATCGCGACATTTTTTGCTGGCATACGGCGGGTACGTGACTGCCAGCCTCAAGAATATGAAACAGACCCCGTTACCGTCCAGCTCCGCCAGCAACTGCCGCCGCATCGGCTGCTCGACGCACCGCCGCAGCCTTCAGCCCCCAGAGTAAGCAAACCATTGCCAACTTCTCGATGATGGAAGCACCACTTAGCAAAAACCCTCTGGCCTGTGTCGCCATGCGGAGCAGGACAAGATTCCCGTCCTCCTCCCTTGCTCTGGAGATTGGCTTCGCAAAGATAATCTGGCCAGGGTCTGCCACCCATATCTGCGCATTCAAGAACTGATTCATCCTCAAGATCTTCAAGTGAACATCGCCTCTCGATTACCTCTCCCTCCATCTTTTTCCCAATCTCCGACTCCCGGCCCCTGGGCTCTCACTTCCCTGGTTGTTAGTGAGACCCGGGACGACTAAACGCCAATCATGAGACGCCTTGGTGCCGCGTGAGAAGCGGTCCCACCCTTCCACTCCTCACGGTGCACTAAGAGAGCGCGCTGAACTTTTCAGGACTTAAATTCCGTCCAAGCGCCGGTCGGCGGGTGTTGGGCATCCACTTTTTACAGAGGATTTAGGAAGTAGATAATTCACGAAAACAGAGGACCGGCGTTTTGTGTGCTAGTGCATGCCTACTCAAACGCCCTCGCCCATTGCAAAGCGCCAAAAATAGTTGTATTTGTATTAAAACTCCGTTTTCGGACAGAAACTGTCGCTTTGAACTTCCTCGCGGCAAAGTTTGCTCAGCCCCGTCAGCTGGTTTGCCGAGCTCGAACAACCGACACCTATGTAACCAGCTTCGCGTTGCTCGCCGAAATCGCTTGATTCGCGGAACGGACCAAAGTTGAAAATTAATTCGTGGAAGAACAAAACACATGAAGTCTGAGCATAAATGACAAAGGCGGGGAAAATTGCGCAGTAAATGTCCCCCGACATCTTTGAACCCCACGTAGCAGCACCAAACCACCTTTTTTGTGCATGCCCGCGAGCGTGGACCCTGCCAGAATTTATTTGAAAAATAAAGCACACTTTTCAGAACCCGAGAACGGACCGGGCCAAGCTCTAGCTGCGGGTTCCACCAGGCCAAAAATCTGTTTTGTTGCTCAATAACGAATAGAACAGCACACACAAGGATAGAATAAACAACTTCACGAGGACACTAAATGTAAGTTCGGTCAAGCAGACGAAACTCATTACATCAAAATTAGGGCAACCCATTCAAAAAAGAGCACCAGGAGATTGTTCCAAGAAACCATACACACTACGTAAAAAAGCCATCATTTAATGGAAATAAGAAGACATCACCGATGGAGGTGGCTCGGCGTGCCTGTCGTAGAATCGACAGCGCCAGAGACTACAAAGGCCAGCTAAAGCAAATAAAGGTTAACCACGATATCTTAACGCCATTGGTTCTTTATAAAACATCCACAAAAAACACAGGGTTCCTGAATTCCGCATACAAAACAGTGATATTGGCCTCTGGGCGTCAACAGAGGCATCCGCTTACAGACTAGACAACAAAAAAACGTGATCTAGCATTCACGCTTCCACAGTAACCAGAGTGTAATCTGAAGTACAACGTTTTAACTGCTTCCGAAGCACACATCTATTGAGGACATTCTGGTATCGACAACCGAGGTGCGGGATGCGATATTTGAGAATTTGAGGGAACAAGCCAAGAAATGGATTTGCGCGAAGTGCTGAACACATACCCAATCTTGAAACTGACCTGTAAGAAGATATTTTCACGGGAAGACGTGTATCTCGCTGCAGTGAAAAAGATGCGTTGCCACAAGTTGGTTGTTGGCGGGTGCCTTGAGAGACAACAAGAAAGAGGGCCGGCCCCGACGGTCTGACAAGTGTGCGCTATAGTTGCATGCTGCTGACTTCGGACAGTGACTGTAAATACTGTGTTACACTGTATACACTGTAACTGCCCTACGTTCTCCACGCAGCACTATCATAACGAGCCCCTCCGTGCGAAGAACCCAATAGTTTCGGGGCACTTCAGCAAACATCGGTAAAACAATACCGTCGAGGGAAGAAGGGGTGAGACGACGTGAAGCACAGCTCCCCTGAAAATCGGCATTCCGCAGCAGAAGAATAACGAGAAACAAGCTGTCGACCCGAAAAATAAAAAGGCTCCGAAGCCCCCTCGCTTGACCGGACGAAGAAAAATGTCGCGTAGCCTCGCTACGAGGACACCGAACAAATGTGGAAAAAACAGTTAAATCCCGCAACCCGAGAAGCGAACAATACAACACCTGTCAGATGTAGAGGAGACAGGAAACGAGATACGCAATGTTTGCCCGAGAGAAGACCGACAGCTGCCGCCCGAGAATTTTCAGCATACGCCGATACGCCGTGGCTTTATTTCTTGACGCATGTAAGGCCAGTCCCCCCGCTTGTGAGTTTAATTTGGAGGTTTTATGCGCATATTTTATGTCGCTATGAAGTACAGGAAGAGGAAAAATGCCAGGCGCTTCGTATAATTAGCCTCAACTGGCATCAGGCTAAAATACAGGTTACATAAATCTACTTAAATCTACACGCTACACAGCGCTAAAATACAGGCTACAGGTTGTATTTTTTTCTTGGTTTAGCATAGGCTGTAATAAGATACCGCTCGCTGATTTCACTCTGCCATTGTACCAGGGGTAAGGCCGTAGTCTACTCTAAAAAATACTCAAGAGGACTGTGATTTGGGCGAGTTGGTGAAAGTTCATGATTGACAATCCAGCGCGCGAAAACACGGCACAAAAAGAACGAGAGTTAGACAGGACAGCGCTGCATTTTTGCTTGCATTCTACTTTTTGCCTGCATTCTCGCATCACTGCCTTCTCTGTAAGTGTGTGGTGTCAAATAAACTTGAAACTCGAGAGTCATCTGGTAGCCCAACAAAAATGCTCGAGGTCATACCTCTAGAGATGATGATGATGATGAATAAACTTTATTGGTCTGAATCGAGATGCTGGTATTACTGCACCCGCACGGTGGGAGGAGTCTACTCCGGGCACCGGGATGAGAAAGAAAAAAATTGCTCCGCACCAACCCATGACAGGTACCAGTGGTCGCCTTAGAGAGCGGAGGATGACATCGTAGAGAATTGAAAAAAAGAAGGGGCCCGAGAAGTCGAAGAAGGCGATGTTGACGGCCAGACCTGGTGCATGAGATGTACACTAATGCTAGTGCTAGGCCGCTTTTAATGGAAAAACCTGCGTTGAGCATAAAACATGTCGGCCAAGAGGGCCACAGTACGATCGAGAGAGCATTTCGCGCCGCTCTTCTACTTCCTCAACGAGGAGAAAGCACTCCCTATAGCTACAATTCGTGCTCTCACCGGAAAAAAAAAGTTTTTCACCATAACGTAGAAGCTTTCCTGCACACTCCCGAGTAAGCTGCTCTCACTCACGAGTAGTGGTCACATCACTGACACATTCTGCAGCAAAGCTGTATATAGCTAACCATCCCGGTTTTCATTCCGGTGAAGCCGCCTCACTCGGCACCGCTTCTGTGCTCCTCTTCGCCATCGCTGACCCCTCTTTCACAAATTTTATACCCCTCGCCACCCCCATGCCTCTTTCACATTTGGGCAATCGACTAACAACCAACAACGGCGCTACGGCCGTTATCAGCAGTTGCACTCTGAACTCGCTCTGAAGCGGACGCGTGTCGTTCGCTCGAAGGAACAAGACCGGGAATCGAAGTAGGGCGCGAAAACAACGGAAAGCCGCTACCGCGCAAAGTGCAGCTGCCGTCGCTTCCGCCTCAAGTTCTACCTCGTCGAGTAGCTCCGAATCCCTCCCGTTGCCTGGAATGCCGACGTGAGCCAATAATTCTTGCTCAGCTAGAATGGCTTCTGGAGCGACATTTTCGCCAGTGCCTTTCCCACCTGAGCACGCGCACATCACCTGTTGCCGGTATTGCGCGTACGGATGTGAGGAGGGCGGGGGGGGGGGGGAGGCGTGCCCGCACAGCTTTAGGTTTCGTGCCCTCACCGATGATACGTCCGTCGTGCGGGTGGCAGATTTAAACGTGAACTTCTCACGGCCTAATGTGACCTGGCTGCTGTTCTCCGTGGTCGAGCAGCTTGGGTTGATGCGTTACACAGATAATAAGAGGCCTACGACGCCGGAGGGAAACGAACAAACCCATGTTGGTTCCATTGAATAAAACTGTAGTCCTCCCAAGTCTCATTCAGCTAATTGGCCAGGAAGTATGTCCACTCGCATTTTACAAACAAACACGTCTTGTTTCGTGCACTTTTTGGACTGCGCCCAGCTTCGCTGGTCATCCTTTGAATTTTTCTCCTCCTCAAAGATGGACTGGACAACAAAACCTGCATGTCAGACGGCCGCATGTGCCGCAGCCTACGGAGATATAAAGGCCCATTTGGAGTAAAGAAACTGCCCAAGAAGCGCACATATACCCACGGGGTTAAATCAGTATATCGCTATTTCTTCGAGATTGGTATAGACGAGAATTTAAATCGTGCACTAGGCGCCGCCATTTTCAAACGATCGAGGTGCTAAACTCGGTGACAACTTAAGAACGGCACCGGAAGTTGCCACTGTGCCTTATCACCGTAGCCGGATGTTTCTCCGCGCAGCGCAAGTAGGGCGTCACTGGGAATATTTTGAACATGGCGTGAGCCGTTCCCGTGATTTTTTGGACTTAATATGCTTATAAACGACTCCAGTGACGACAAACAAACTGCGTGAGACAAGGCAGACGATATCACGCATTCATAGAAAACTCCTTTCAAAACGCTCGCGCACTGACGTCACGGGTCCGGCGCTTTGGCGGAGTGATACACTACATGAGGTGGTGCCGTTCTTGAGTTGTAACCGAGTATACCTGGAGTGCAATTTTTGGGGACTGCGGGGCGAGCAGACGACGCCGCAGTCCGACGCTGTTGCTCCGTGCCGTGTGTGGATACCAGACGCCCAGGCGGCATCGAAGATCGGTAAGTGTCATTTATTCGGTATGTCAGCAGCGACGTAATCAACAGTGTTTTAAGGATAACGTTCAAAGCAGCCAAGAGCTGTCAGCTTTGCCCGAAAATTCCATTCCCAACCCGCTAAGGTGGCGTGCTACCCTCTACGCGCTTTGTCCTGACGGGGGTTGCCTGTGAGGCTACGTTTCGCCATGCCGGCAGGACGCCCAATTGTTCATCTCCCAATGATGTTTATTTTCTTAATTGTGGGCAGGCTGCCGTCATTTCCTTTATTTGGCGATGTACAGCAGCTACTCGTCCGCGCGTGATTACGCCGTTGTTGGCTGCACCAACAATCAGCGTAAGCGCAAAGTGCTCATGCAAGAAACGTGTGAAGTGCCCCGAGACAAAAGAAGTGTCTGCATGTGCGCAGTCTATTCGCTGCACAAATGCCCTACGTTCCTTGAGTGCCGCCGCGAATGGGTCGTTGTACTGAATCGGAAAGACTTCTAACCCAGCAAATTAGCTAGAATAAGTACGGTCGCACGCTGCTTTTGACACTTACCGATGTTCGGTGCCGCCTGGACGTCTGATGAGCACGCACGGCAAGGAGAAACAGCGTGGGACTGCGGCGTCCTCTGCTCGCCCCGCAGTCCCCAAGGATTGCCCGCCAGGTGGCGCTTCGATCGTTAGAAAATGGCCGACCCGGCAAAATTCTGGTATTATCTCAGTAACCGTTAAAAACAGAAACGCACTATTCTTGATGAACAAAAGATCTCCATGAAGTTCGATCATTACGTTTTGATTCCTTAATTTTTTTTCTTGTGATGTTTTGTTTAGCCAACAATACGAATACGAATTTTAGATACTGACACTGTCGAAATGGCGAGACAAACGAAACTCTATAAGTGCATGCAACCGTTGACATTCTTAAACGCCCCTACTTCTCAGACTCCAAAGAAGCGGGTTCGATTCCAGGTCGCGGTGGCCGCTTTTCTGACGGACGCAAAAAGCGGAAACGCCTGAGTGCTCGAGATTTCGGCGCACGTCAAAGATCCCCAGGTGGTCAAAATTAATAAGGAATCCTCCACTACGGCGCGCCTCATCACCTGTGTAGCGTCGGCGCGTTAAAATCTCATAATCAAATCAATCAATACTTCTCAGACTCACCAACGATAAGCACGCCCACAATCGCAACCCGTTCCCACAAATTTCAATTTCCTTTATCGATTCTGAAACGAGCGCGATGACACGAGAACACTGATACATTCCACTGCCACTCTTGTCAAAACAATGCAGGCGTTCTCTCGTCAAGCCACATGCAGTCTCCCCCTCTTTCCCCGGCACCCATTTCAGAGTAAACTAACATCTGAAGCAAGCACAATACTTTAAGCAATATCTTGGTTCGGTAGCTCAATCAGACACGACTTTAGCACAGGAAATATAACTTGCAACAAAAATTTCAGACAAAACAGTACTAACAGTTTAGTACGATAAGCAGGCATTAGGCGTGGTACGCAAAAAGCAATCCACATAATTCACGCTGGCATCATCTCCATTATGTGTCCAACGCGTAAGGCGAATTCCTCACTACCGACATGGATGCAGTCAAAATATCGCGAAAACTAGAACAAAAATTAACAAAGGTGTCAGTACTTCGTTAATTTTGGTTCTCGTTTCACTCATTTTTACTGAAGCTCATGACCTGATACACGTGCTCGAGCCTCGGTAAGATTGCAAAATTCATAGAAGTCTAATAGATTTATTTGTGGCTTTACGCCGAAGCGGAAAATCCACACACGGGAAAATCCACACACTCTTCGGCCGAGCCTTCCTTTTGCGCAGAGACTTGCGCTTTCTGAACACGTACATCCACAGAGATTTTCGAGGCTAGTGGAAAACTATCAGCAGAAGCGTGCTCAGATAAACAAAAGACGTAGCCTTGTTGCTGTGACCTGCCATGGCGCCTGCAGCAGACCGCTAGTAGCAGACATGGTTCTTTCCTCCATGGTAGCAGACAGCCCTATGCATAGGTTGCCAACCATCCCAGCCGAGTACGTCTAGGCGCGGCCGTGTAAGTGCAAGAAGTTAATTCCACTTTCAGAATAATTTTCATTGTTTTCTTTCAATTACAGCAATGCACTGACAATATATATATATATATATATATATATATATATATATATATATATATATATATATATATATATATACCGTAAAAACCCGCGTATAATACGAGGTGTAATTCGGGGCCATCAAAATCAGAAAAAAATTTTCATCCGCATATAATGCGAGGTAAAGAGCACAGAAAACATTTATTTGCACTGCAGTTACCGTTCAGGCATTGTCAGTTTTCGCTCGCACTGTCTCCCAAAGTCCGTTCAGTCGTCGTCAGGTTCGCTGGCGCTGTCTCCTGAAGTCGCCTTGTCGGAAATGTCTTCCCACAGAAAATGGTCCTCAGTGCCATCAAGGGCGTTCGAGATGCCGCATTTCTTAAAATAGCGACTGACGAGCTCCTCTGGGATGCTGGCCCACGCATCCGCGATTCAGCCACAAAGCACCACTGGAGATGCCCGCGTCAGCCGTCCGGTATCTGTCACTTACGGTTCTCCTGACCTCATCCACTCTTGGTAGCAGGACCTGATGCAGTCTTTGAAAGGCTTGTTGATGCAAACGTCTAGCGGTTGCAGCTGGGATGTCATTCATCCTGGAATGACAATGAGTTCGGTGCGGGGTGCGCGCAACAACTTCTTCACGGAATCAGCCAGGTGGCAGCAAAACGCGTCCAACCCGAGCACTGACGGGAACCCCAACAGTGCTCCAGGCCGCCGACACCACAAAGATTTTATCCAGTCAAGGACCAGTTGCTTCCTCCACCCGTGAATGCTGCCTTCGGTGACGCCGAACTGTCGTCCTGCGGCGCGATTCCTGATGGTCTCGGCACATAAAATAACTTTCTTTTTAATTGCAGCCGAATGCTGCCTTCGTGCACCCGACATCGTGATAGACTTGCGGTGAACGTGCCGATCCTTCGCGTGGTCAAAACAATCAAAATGGCGCCGGCTGAGAGAAACAGCAGCCAGCTAACAGCACCGCAAGATGGCGCACCCTCCGCTGAAACCGAAACCAAAAGTGCAAATTTTCGGCTGAAAACGTTGGGATCCACATATAATACGAGGCACAAATTTGACATAGTAAAATTTGGAAAAAAACCTCGTATTATACGCGGGTATTTACGGTATATATATATATATATATATATATACATGTGACGTCGCGCAGATGGATGGTACAGGGCAGTTGGCCGGAATGGGAGATTAGCCACCAAGAGAAGGTGCGGTGCGATTGTGGTGGACGAGGAAGAAGTTAATAAAGGTGTTGGTTCGACAGATGCCTTGTCTTCTGCGTTACACACACACACACACACACACACACACACACACACACACACACACACACACACACACACACACACACACATATATATATATATATATATATATATATATATATATATATATATATATATATATATATATATATATATCGAGGCATTTTCATCCCTGTCCAGATTAAGCACGCTCAATTATAGGCGAAACTGATCGCTAGGCAAACAACGTTGTAATGAGACGGGAAGCTCCCGACGTGGTTTTTCTGTCATTTCCTGTCCGAACGCTACTTCGTTTTATCTACGTCACGGTTTTTTGACGGGACAGCGACTGTGACGACTGTGTGAATGACGCATTACGAGTCGCAAACGGCCATCTGCCGATATTCGCCCTTGTAAGCGAGCTGCAGTAAACGTCTTTCGCGGATAATTGCTGCCTCACCGCGACCCCCAAATAAACTGAGCAATTAAAGTCTATCTATTCACTCACTCTCTCATATTATCAACGCTTCATTCTGTTCCCCGCGGTGGCCTGGTTCAGGGATTAAATCACCGTAGCTGATTATTTATGCACTGATATGAGCAGACGCTGACAGTGCGCACAATCATACGCTAACGCACAAGACATTCAAGCAGATTTATCTCTATTGTTGCGCTGAGCTAAATTGCTACCGCATTGCCTCACCCACCTATGAAATTTATTTCAGTCGCAACAGCACAAAGAAAAGCTTGATTGATTGATCGATTGATTGATTATGACGTTTAACGCGCCAGCGCTACATAGGCGACGAGGAGGGCCGTAGTGGAGGGCTCCGGATTAATTTTGACCGCCTGGGGGACTTTAGCGTGCGCCGAAATCTCGAGCACACGGACGTTTTCGCCTCCATCAGAAAAGCGGCTGCCGCGGCCGGGAATCGAACCTGCGTCCTTGGGCACAAAGGAAAGCCCTTCCTGCTAACTGATCTGGCTATTCAATATACAGTTTCCAGAGCAATCACCCTGATATTTCGGAAAAAGGTACGCGAGTCCTGTTGGATACATGCCTTTAAACACAACGTTAAGCAGGACCTTCTCATTCGTTCAATGCACTGACAAATTGAAATTCTAAATCAGTAGGAATTCTGAATTTCGGAATTCTTCGCTAAATAGGAATTGCTGAATACACGGAATGTTCGTGTGTGCTGCGCTTCTGTATATTTCTTTTGCTGTAAAGTTTTTTGTGCACCCACCGCGGTGGCTCAGTGGCTAAGGCATTGTGCTGCTGAGCGCGAAGACGCGGGTTCGATTCCCGGACGCGGCGGCCGCTTTTCTGATGGAGGCGAAAACGTCCGCGTGTACGAGATTTCGGCGCACGTTAAAGATCCCCAGGCGGTCAAAATTAATCCGGAGCCCTCCACTACGGCGCGCCTCATCGCCTGCGTTGCGTCGGCGCGTTAAACCCTACAAACAGTCAAGTTTTTTGTAGAAAGTTCCTTGGTATTGATCTCGTTTTCGTTCGCCTTGTGTGTGTTTTTTTATGTTTATTGCATGCTGTTGGCAATGCTCATGTACGGGTTCATGGGCCTCATTCAGGCAGATTCCACTCACCCTACCCACCCGAGACCCTGTTGCCTAAATAAATAAACTACACAACAATGACTAGCTAAATTTAGCTACGAGAGAAAATATGGAGTATTTGTACCAGAGCCGCTTCACGCGATCCTGTGTGAAAAACACAGGAGCGCGTGAGGCGCTCACTGTGACGACCAAAAAGCCTGCTGCAGTCACGGGGCTGGCCTTTTATGCCGCACCCATGCACAGCCTATACGACTCAGAAGCAAGCAGCCACGCCACACGTATTTTACGAAGCTTACTGCCAAGAAGGATGAGACGGACCCGGCCAAAGGTTGTGAAAGCACCAAAAAGGCGCTATTTGTGGTTACAAAAATTACAAACAGCGAATTAGAACCATACATGGAGAATATACATTGGATTTTATTACCGAACAAAGAAATAAAGTTAATAAAGAAAATGCGAAAAGTTACTGTCACCTTGTAAAGAAGAGTGGCCAGTCTCACTGCGTGAGGGTTCTCGACTCACGCCAACTGATCACCAGCACACAGCACAATACGTTCACATACATACAACTGCACTCCGTCAATTTTCCTTGAATAGCAGCTGCAGAAGCCTCGGGTTTTTCTGGGCAAATTGCGAGATGATATGTGTGATGAAGTCTGTTGAAATGGCTCACGCAATAGAGGTACTAGTACTGGCATCCCTGGCTTTCACTGCAGTATAGGCGTACAAGCGTTTTGAGGGGCTGTTTAAAGGTTTTGTTTCGGGGCTTGGGTGGTGCCGACATTTCGCAATTCCGAAGGAAAGGGTGTACAAGGTGATGGCGCGGCACGGGAGGATGTTACACTCTCCCTACTAGGTGTAGCGGGGAAGATGTTTTGCTAGATATAGCTGCAAATTTGTCCAAAAACTGAAGTTCTTGCGGTAAGACTGAATAAATATAGAGTTTAGAAAAACAAAACAAAAAAAACTTCATACCTTTCAGAATTGTTCGCTATCTTCAATAGCCAGCACAGGCAGTCTGCTTCACTGCCGTCACATGACCGGCAATGTTAGTCAGTGTCTAAAGTGCAATGTTGATTGCAATGCTGGAGGGCGTTCCATACGGATACGCAGGACCTGAGAGTGGTAATCATTTGAGTAGAGTGGATTGTTGGGCTAGTTGGTTCACGTACATAATAAAAAAACTTTTCGCTAAAGGACGGGAAAAGAAAAGGACGTCGGTGTCGTTCTCTCCTCTCTTCTGTCCTTGAGGGCAAAGTTATTTTAATTATGGGCCAACCAAGCTGTGCAGCTTTTTTGTAGTGCATAAAAATATCCCATTTTCCAAGGGGGGGCATTTGCCCCCCCCCCCCCCCTTGCCCCCCCTTCCGGACGCCCATGGCGGTGGCGAGATTACGCCCACAGCAGGCTGAAGTTTACGCCAAGGGACGAAAGACTGGCTCAATAAAAACAAAAATTAGGAGGAGCCAGTGCCGATGACTCCCAAAGCGGGTTCGAGTTTACACTATGGGACGAAAGAAACGAATAACAAAAAAAAAATCCAGGGCCATCTCCACTAACGTGAAACCTGGGGACGGACGAATCATGCAGTGTATTCTTGGCGCCTTGGCGTTTTCGCCAACGGATATGAAACCGCTGGGGGGTAGGGGTATGCACCTTTACTTTAAAAGTCTCTTGTCTTTAAAGCACGAAGCTCTCTAGCGAGAGGCGTAAACGAGTGTCCCGGTGTTTTAGTACCGTCACTACATGTGACGACGATTACGACGACGACAACGGGAGACGCCAACAGCCCCAGCCCCAAAGGGGCCTCCCCCCTAAAAAATAAGCTGATCAGCCAGCGCTGATACGTTCCACACTGATGAGTTGGTTCGAAGTACAAGTTACACACAAACAAGCACATGTGCAACCGATAAACGGCCAACAATATTGACCGACAAATATGAAATTAACGCCTTGTAATTGCTGTGGGTCTGGACGTGCGAAGAGTCGCACACGAGGCGCGCCTACAGCCTCTCCAACGCAATCAGCGTTTCAATTCCGGAGACTGCTGTTCGAGATGCCCGCGTGGAAAGTGCGTATGTATTCGTGTGCCGCATGGGCAGGCCGTGGTTCCAACCCGCACCACCTGGAACCGTGCCCCTCGCACTCAAAACTAACCAAAGACGGCCAGTTTTTGCTCGCCGCCTCCCTCCGAAACGGTGAACCTCTGCGCTCACACGTGTGCTGACACAGACGCCACGGATCCCCACCTAAACGGTGGGACTACGAGTGGCGCACCACGCAAGCTCACGCGCAGCTCCCAGGGTAAAAGCCGCGTACGTTCCCACCCACAGATGGTGCCGTAAGCGAGGAAGGCACCGTCCGTTCTGACTTGTTCGAGACGGATATGAGTACGCCATATATACACGTAGCAGAGTCTGCTTGCAGGACGCTATTTACGATTTATCTGGGAGATGACAGCCTGCGCAGCAGAAGGGATGAAACTGAAACGATTACACCGAACGAATCCTATCCAAAACAAAACATTATTCATACCGATCAGCATTGCTTTAAAACTGGCTCTTCTCGCACGCTTCAAAGCCCCATGGCCAACTTACCTTGCTTCTCCGCTGAATCAGGAGGTGTGCTAAGTTTCGCCGCACGCAACAGGGGGTGTACTCGGGTGCTTAGCGTGATAACGTGCTGTTTACATCACTCCGCCCGAGCCAACGCGGCGTTCAGCACGGCCGTGCGAAGTTCACGCCCGTAAAGTCCTTAAGGCACCCTCCTCGCCCAATCAGAGGCGATTACAGACTTTGAGCGAAACGGTCACTCGCCTCGAGTCACCTGTCGCAATCTCAAGTGTATTTTCGTTTTCTTCCCCAACCCCCTCTGATTGCGATAAGATTAAAGGACTGTGGTTGTTGTGACTAGCGTAGGGAGGCAACGACCGACGCAGGGGCTCGGTTCCGATCGCCGCTGCTGCGACAGCAAAACTCTAGGCTTGCGCTCAGCCAAACGCGTTCTGCACGACAGGTGTATATTCGGCCTCGCTTCTGGAGATCGCTATGGCACCAACTTCCTTCCGCCTATCTCGCTAACACCCCTCAGGCCGGAAAATGTTCGGAAAGAGAAGTGTCGCACCAAAATGATGCACATGAACATGAACACATGATATATATATATATATATTTTGTGCGACACTTCTCTTGCGAGAAGCGTGCGAAAAGAGCCAGTTTTAAAGCAATGCTGATCGGTATGAATGCGTGGACGTATATATATATATATATATATATATATATATATATATATATATATATATATATATATATATTTATTTATTTATCGATACTCTCAGCCCATTGTTGGGCTTATTACAGAAGTGGAAGGGTACAATACACTTTGGTTACAGGAAGAAAAAGTAAGTACATCTCCGGAAATGCAAACACAAAATACTGTTGGGAAATGCAACATGGAGGCAACAATAACATGCGCTACAAACACAGGTGATTACATGGTTCACTATTGGCCAGGTCACATTTATAGATGACGTCCTTACTGCGGCGTATGTTAACACACACACACACACACACACACACACACACGCACGCACGCACGCACGCACGCGCGCGCGCGCGCACGCATTCTCTCTCTCTCTCTCTCTCTCTCTCTCTCTCTCTCTCTCTCTCTCTCTCTCTCTCTCGTCTTAGTAGCTGAATCACGGGCCGTAGTACCTGATCAAAGGACCGTTGCACGTTTGTTGGAGTGCAACGGTCACACACACACACACGCACACACGCGCGTGTGTGTGTGTAGCGAATCAGAATGAGAAATGAGGGGCTCGTTGAAATAATACAGAAATAAGGATTGGCAGTCAAGAATGCCAAGGAAAGCAAAATGGGAGGATGTGGTAGGTCATTGAAACAGATAAAGAATTTTCGGAAGAAAGAAAGAAAGTGGTGAAAAAATGCCCGCCGGGTGGGATCCGAGCCAACGACCTCCAGAATACGCGTCTGGTGCGATGACCACTACGCTACCGGCGGGGCTGTTTTTTCCCTCCACTTTCTCGGGTATTTAAGTTAAGGAATTTGCTGTCTGCATTTTAGGGTGGTAGCCAACGCCACTCGAACTACACACACACACACACACACACACACACACACACATATATATATATATATATATATATATATATATATATATATATATATATATATATATATATATATATATATATATATATATATATATATATATATATATATATATATATATATATATATATATATATCAGGGCGTCGCATCCGAACCGGAGGGGCTGAACCGAAGAAGAATTAAATAACGGTTCGATCATCGCAACGTTTTTAGATTGGGTCATCCCTAGCTGATAACACGCGGTCAATGTAATATGGGGCTTTTCCCTTTTATGCACCATCAGCTTCGTAGCCTCTTACGCATTCTTCTCCTCCAGATCAGTCGCAGCCCTATCCACGCCTTTTCGTGGTCGCAACATGAGAAATGGCTATGTGCCAATGTTCCAGCGGCACTGTGCGGCTGGTCGCGCGGGTGGAGTAGTGCAAGGCTGAGCAAACTCAAAGCCACACTCTCGGCAACCTGCAGACGATAATGAAACACCCACTTTGCTCTCCACTCTGCAACTGCGCAGGGGCAGTCAGACCGCTGTACTGGTCCAGACCCTAAACGTGCCTCCATACTGCATGTCATACTTTGCTTAAAAGATGACCACCTGGAAAGTGTCAATGCTTGACAAGTGAGACGCTCAGGAGTAACTCAGTGGCTGATCCGCCGGCTGCTGACTACAAGGATGCGGGTTCGATCGCCGCACCCCGCGGCCGTTTTTCTGATTTAGAAGACAAACGATCACGTCCACGCGTCGAGATTTGGACGCGCGCTTGGGGTCCCCAAATGGTCTAAATTACGCTGCCACCCTGCAATATACGCGGTGCGCCTCAAAGCACAGGTCTAGCTTCGGGTATCGAACGCGGCAATATTTTTTTGACAAGCGTGTTTAGACAAAAATTAAAAGCACATCACGTGGTTTTGAGTCATTCCGTGCAGAGTTCATACATGGGTATCTTCTGCGCTTTATTTTGTGTCTTCAGCTATCGAATCAGCACAAAACCAAAAGGTTATTTTGCTCCAGACATACCTTCATTCGTCCAACCTTTCACATATCCAAAGGTGTCATCACTGCAAAGGCAGCCAGCGCCGTGGTGTCTGATATAATCGTCAGTTTTCAGGACACATAAAGCAGACAAGTTCGCGCTTTTTAAACAAATGAAAACAATGATAACAGACATAGCGGGGAAAACTGTTGGCGTATAGTGCAGGCTTTATCCTTTTACAGTCAAAT
>NW_027526203.1:285230018-285354287 GCF_048455015.1 Haemaphysalis longicornis | reverse complement strand
TAGGTGCACGCTTTATCCTTTTACAGTCAAGTCTCGGTACAACGAACACCACATTAACAAACTTTTCAGATTAACGAGCATTTAAATCCCACGCCGACTGCTTATAGTTTTAATGTAAAATTATTTCACTACTACGTACTTCACAATAGCGACATTTCAAAATAACGATCGTTTTATTTAGTTCCGTGTCATGTTAACAACGCCTCAGTATTACGAACTGATATTTTCATTGCCGGAGATTCTTAGATTTCCGTTAAACAATCGCGGCAACCGGAGACGCGTATGCTAGCAGACGACACGGCAACGCGATGCGCAGAAGAGGACGTCTTGAAACTTGCTCCGCAGGAATGCGCGAGCCGATGCGAGGGAGATAAAAATAAGGTGATGAGAAGGGGGGAAAAAATGAGGCATGGGTGGCCTCCTCCGTCCAGAAAGGCCGCGGCCGCGCTATTCGCGCCCCAACTCGAGCTTTTCCACGTTCCGCCGCTGCTCGGGTTGCTTGCTGGACCTTCACGGACATCAACGGAGCTGACCACAGAGGACAATCTTCGGAGCATGGGCGTTCAGGATGAAGAAGGCAGCGAGGACGCCATGAACGACGATGCCTCTGAGGGTGCCGCGGCAGCACTCGTAGACTGCGACCAGCACGTGACGACTGCGGATGTGCGGGACAGCATACGAAAACGCCGCACATTTCCGGGGAAAACCGCACGGCCACGGTGTCTGTCCACAGGAATATGGAAGAGTTGGAGTCCTTCGTGCTAGGAAGCTTGTGCAGCACGCACCAGAAGAAAATGGCCAACTACTTTAAATAAACGTACATTGTTTCATGATCACTTGTGCATTTTTTTCTGAAAAATGACTTCTTCAAGGATGCACAGCTCTACAGGTAGGTCGTTTTAGGCATTGAAATGTTATTTGTTGTCTTAAATTTTGCGATTTTCGCTACAACGATCTTTGAGAATAACGAGCACTTTTTCGCGGTCCACTGTTTTCACTGATTTCACCGTACAACAAGCTCTATCCGCCGACCATGCAGCACTGCCTAATCCGTCTTAAAAGAAACAGCGAGAAAGTAGATTTACGTGTAGAGAGAGAGAGAGAGAGAGAGAGAGAGAGAGAGAGAGAGAGAGAGAGGAGAGAGAGAGAGAGAGAGAGAGGAGAGAGAGAGAGAGAGAGAGAGAGAGAGAGAGAGAGAGAGAGAGAGAGAGAGAACTTTATTGTTGCTCAAGCGAGGGGGGTGGGGGCGGTCCAGAGGGCCGCCGCGACCGCAAGGGTAGAAAGGCAGGCCCGTCCCGCTCTGTCCCATTTCCCAGCGCCCATCCTCTTTGCTCGTTTTGTTGAAATGTCAATTTCAGCGGTGCGCTGTTTTTGGAGATGCACTTTTACTGGCTAGTCCAACTCGCTTTTCGGCTCCCACTGCAACTCGTTCCGGAGGGGGGAGTAGTGCTGTCGACAAATTAAAGATTCTGTTGTAAGAAGAGTTTAATATTTGTTTTTTGTTGTTGTTGTTGTTTGTTTCTTGATAAGGGCAATTTCAATGCAATGTCCACTGTTTCATTTTTTGACCCTTTTGCCCTTTTTGACGAATTGTGATATTCAAGTGCTCGTCCTGCCGGGACCACAACTGTGGTCTGGAGTATGTATTGAAAAAATAAAATAAGCAAATATCGATTGTGCTTCACGCGTCGAACTACCTTTTCAATTTGTAGTCCCATTATCTGGAATAAAATTTTCGAAATTTAGCAGAAGGAACGAAGGGACGCTGTTGATTGATTGATTAATGAGGTTTAAACACGCCGACGCTACACACGATGGGGCGCGCGGTATACAGTGGAGGGCTCCGGATTTATTTTAACCACCTGGGGATCTTTAGCGTGCGCCGATATCTCGAACACACGGGCGTATCCGCTTTTAGCCTCCATTGAAAGGACGCTGTCAATTGATTGATTGATTGATTGATTGATTGATTGATTGATTGATTGATTGATTGATTGATTGATTGACCGTAGGGTTCAACGCGCCGACGCAGCGCAGGAGATGAGGCGCGCCGTAGTGGAGGGCTCCGGATTAATTTTGACCTCCTGGGGATCTTTAACGTGCGCCGAAATATCCCACACACGGGCGTTCTTGCTTTTCGCCTCCATCAGAAAAGCGGCCGGGAATGGAACCCGCGTCCTCGTCTTCAGCACTCCATTTAAGGGACGCTGTCAGTCAATCATGGGGCCAGGATATACGAAGTCCCTATTTTATTTTTCTATAAAAGTTTCTGCGCTTGTAGCTAAGGCACCAAAACACACACTATTACTGCAAACCCAGCCTACACCACAAAGCCAGGTTATCGGTACAGATTTTCTCGAGAGGAAGCTGCATCTTCCTGCTCACCTCTATTAAAGGGGCTATAAAGACAAAAAATAACTTCGTTTAATTTTGAAAGAAATATTTTAAGTGCGAATGCACTTTATAAGCGACCCCAAACCTTCCACCGCCGGCGGCGGCGGCGGCGGCGTCCGCAGTCCTCCTCTCCCTAGCAACGGCGTGGAGCGGAGAGGAGCGTCGGTAGCAACGGCGCGGTGACGTCACTTTCACCACGTGACCGCGCTCTCGCTCCGCCTCCTCGCCGTGGCTTGCGCGGGTGCGCGCCGCTCCCCCGCACCGCGCTCCTCGCGCCGTGACGTCATGGTATGACGTCACAGCGCGCCTCCTCTCCCCCAGCAGCTGCCGCGCGCCTCTCTCTCCACCGTGACGTCACACTCTTCTCCCTCTCCCCCCTCGCTCGGCTGCAGCTGCCGTGCGCCGCTGTCCCCTCTCCCCTTGCGCCTCGCCTCCCTCTCTCAGCCACCTGGCTCGGCGCGCTCGGCGCGGCGTACCCCCCTATATATGCAGCGATAAACTGCCAGACCTCCGTGGGTCGGCTCGCGCGCGCTCACGGGCGAATGCCAACGGATTTTAACTTTACTCCCCCTCATAGCATCACCCCGTGCATTCGCACTTAACCATGTTCACCCTCGGGGAAATGCTTGGGAGTTTTTTTTTCGGTAACTCGCTCAACTCCATTCTAGCGACGAAAGACGTTTTTTAACCGAAAAAAATGTGAGAAGTATACAAGGACGTTCAAAATTTTGCGCTACAGGAGTGACGCAGCAGACGCCAGCACTAAAAACATGGTTCTATCAGTGTGCTAACGTCCCGTTACCTTTGAAGTTCCAAGATCAAGCGGAACTAGAGGCCCCAGTACAATCGACTAGTCACGTTTCATGGCTCTGGCTTTGGTAGGCGGCCGTCAATCGTACAAACAAGATCCCGTGACGTCACACAGACGTCGCCCGAAAGTGACTGGAGAATGGCAACTGCTTCATCTGTTTTTCTTAATGTCCCCCTTATTTGGCTGAAGTTTCTGGTAAAATTAGTATCATTGTTATCGGGAAAAAGCACTCTTCTTAATTATCCGATTTTGTAACAATTTTGCCTTATTGGCCTTTTCAAGCGGAAGGCTATGGCTGACTGTCTTTCCCCTGAAATACAAAAGAAACTCGCGAACATAAAAAGGATACGTCAACATCACGCGTTCGTGTGGTGGCGCGATTTCTTTTGGACTTAATATGCTTATAAGCGACTCCAGTGACGACAAACAACTGAGTGACGACAAACAAACTGCGTGAGACAAGGGAGACGATATCACGCATTCATAGCAAACCCCTTTCAAAACGCGCGCTCACTGACGTCACGGGTCCGGCGCTTTGGCGGAGTGATACACTACATGAGGTGGTGCCGTTCTTGAGTTGTAACCGAGATAGCACTTTGTGTGGAGAAAGCGTCTAATCGTTCGTTCCGAGGAGACGGTAGCGTAGAGACGGTATCGGAGAGAGTAGCGGGGAAGAGTAATGGCGCGTTCCACCAGAACATGGTACAAGGTGCTGGCTGCATGAAAGTTCACCGCGCGTTCGCCACTACAGCGCCGAATACTCTGAGCAGCGTCAGTGTTTTGGCTCGCGTGCAGCTGTATGCGCGTTCACTGCACGCTCTAGCCCGAAAGGCGAGCTTTCTCTGGAGGAACTTCGTTCAGCCGCGTTCAAGCACGGCAAAATTTGTGGCTACGGTTGCAGGTATGTGTCGTGTCCGAGACGCAAACTCTTTCTCAGGGAAGAGCGCCGTGAACGCTCGAGAGACATAAAATTTGCTTATGTCTTTCGCATCAATTCGGTGCCACCTCCTGTCGTGTGATGGTCATCCAGTGGAATGGCTCCTAGTTTTTTTCGCTGCATTTCCCTGTACTCGAATACATCCCGATTTTCTTTTAATGCTTCTTTACATGTATCCGCATTTTGCCTCCACGATACTAGAGTCAACTGGACAATAGAGTTACATAGTACGGGTACCGTACCGGTCCCGGTACGGTACCCGGTGCACCTCCGCATGCACAGGAGCAGTTTCCCGCCTTTGAGCACGCGAACTAGCGCCGGTCGCCTACCAGGTACAGTACCGGGACCGGTTCTCCGCTATGCTGTAACACTGGAGAGTTTTAGCTGGCCGTTTTCGACACTCCGCTCCGGTATCGGTGGCCCGCTCATTCGTGGCCAAGCGCGCCACGCATGCGCAATGGCGCTCCCGCTTGCTAGCGGACCGTGAAAAACGGTCAGCTAAAACTCCCTATTCCCCGTCGAGGGAGATGCGGTTATCGCTTAGCTAAAAGCATTTCTGCCGCTGACGCTCCGGTTGTGCTTAGCGGGCCGTCTGGAGCATAGCGGAGCGTCAAAAACGGTCAGCTAAAACTCTCTACTATTCTATAGTTCACTCTAACGATACGGTTAGCCGGCCGCGGCAGCACAGAGGAAGTGTCGGTGACGCCTTCGCGCGCCGTCGGCCGTACGCATGAGCCGGGGACTATTATGGCACGCGCCCTGTCAGGTAGAAGGAGCAAAAAGAAAAAAAAAAAAAAAGTGAACCACTTCAGTTTCAGTCTCAGATGTGTCTGGTCGCTTCGTTCCACGCGCACATAGACCCAGTTAAGTTTGCGACCCGGTTAAGTTTGCCGATTCTTTCGGACAGCGATGGGTTTTCGGTGCCTCGGTGGCGAAATAAGTTTAGGTCAGCTCAATTTCAGAGCTTCGACGAAGGTCCGCAATATTAGAAGTGCGAAATAAAAAAAGATTTCGTTCTTTTGCCTACTTCATACTTTTTTTCTAACAAATTACTTGGATTGCAGGAAATCAAAGTCAATACATATAGTATTTTATTGAGGATACATTCAAGTTCATTAGGTTAGGGACTGTGCCGTTAACCAGCAACGGCGACGGCCCTAAGTGACAACGCTCGAGTACTAAATAGCGCAGCAAATTCTAAACAAGCGAAGCAGACCGCCTTTGGTTTTCACGCAGCTTCCCCTGCAATTTGCGGGTTCCCAGCTGCGCGCAGGTATGTATACTATTCGACTGAGATGTTCTTGGCAGGTTTATTTGCCCGCGTTTATTTGCGCTGCTCATAGAGTACTTCTGGGGACCTTTAAATTGCGCTGGTTAAGCGCTAACGTCGAAGTGATACTCTATGGGGCAAAATGCATCGGTGTATTTGACTACGTATAAATGTTTCCGCGCAGGTATGACCATGAATGGCTACAGCGCGCCGCCGCCAGGGGTTGAACGTCGAAAAACATGGGGCGCCATTCCCAGGCACGTTCCTCGCCCTGTGCCTACTGGGACCACTGGCAAGCGGGAAAGAGGCCCATACGCAGGGATCGTCCTCTTCGAAGACATCGTGTTTCAACAGGACCCCCCCACCCGCACGGCCGACGTCGGGAAGTGACCTGCAACAACGCGGTATTGAGTAGTTACAACGGGACGCTTAACACTTCTGAAATATGTCCGGGGCAGGATTAAAGCGGCCTTCGCGACTTGTGCCGATGTATACTCGGACGGTAACGACGTGTGAGAGGAACAAGGAGGTGAATGCCCGCGCGTGCGCTTCATTGTATCCTAGCGACTCTCGAATAGTAAATTCCTACTGCGAAACACGGGGTGCCACCGCTGCAGAAGCTTGGGCGCGGCACCGCATCGCAGTAGCCGCAGAGCTATCTCGCTGCGATGTGCTTCCGTCGCAGCCATGTAAGCGAGGCTTATGATTGACCGGTAGTCATCGACAAGAAGGGCGAGCCAGCTGTAGGCTCACAGGTGGTTCCACACCTTCCTGTTGATAAGCGCCCGTCGGCGCAGCATCTAATCTGCTGCCTTTTCCCGATGGCTATCGGTTCATCGCTCTTTTGATTGTACAGCCACATTAATAGTTTCAACGGCCATACTTTCATTGCCCGCACTTTGAAACACAGACCGTTTGTGTTTTAGAGGCTTCGAAACCTCTATCTACTACCCTGAATCTTTCAGGGTCATTCATCGCGTCGAATTTGACCTTCAGCTGCCAGCGAGCAAGCTGTGCACCTTTCTTTTGCTTCGCTTGCCCGGAGCATCGCCGCTGCGGTGCCACGAGACGAGGGTAAAACGGATACTTCTCACGTGTGTGACTGTTCAGCCCCGGCTGAGCCGTCCGTGTTGGCGCTTCAGGGTAAGCGAACCACGTGGCTGGCTGGGGGTTCAACGGCTGCTTTGCCTCCGCTTGACCCCTCACTCTCTCCATCGATGGCTGGGCCGGATGGGCTGTTTGTGCGTGCCCTTCAGCGCAAGCGAAAAGGTGTATCTAACCACCAAATCTTAAACAAAGACACGAAACACTGCGCACATGTCTTTGTTTCAGCTCGTGATAACTTTAGATTTAGAAGCGAAAAACCTGAGCCATTTTTTTTTTCAGTTTAACGTAATTGCATGTTCCCTAATTAAACCCGGATGTACTAAACTAAAAAAAAAATCTACAGAGAAATCCTACACTGCAGAAATGCAATAAATTGGAAAGGCCAAAGTTGCGCCCATGCTGATCGCCACGGGCGGCGGTGGAAAGTGGCGAGCCCCCATGACAGCGTCCTCACCTTCACGTGGCGAGGTGGGGATGAGGTTCTGAAAGCCTGCAAGGCTGGGACAGCAGAGGGAAACGGGGAGCGAGGACAACGGTGGTGAGGTGAAGGAGGGTGCTCCGCTCAGCCCTTATCCGCACTCCATTGTATTTACTCGAATTCATTTTCCTCAATCCCATCGGAGACTGCATGTCAAGACCACATGTCCGCGTAGCTGGTTCCATTGAAGCTACAGCCTGTCATAGCCAGAATTTTGAAGGCCTCACCAGTGCCTTGTCACGGTACGGTTTGAACACAGGCCATCGCTGCAACGCAGCATTGCAAAACGTCCACCGCGACCAGCAAAAACGTGGAGGCTTACTGTCGTCATCATCATCAACAACAACAGCTTGCTAAGGTCCACTGCAGGACGAATGCCTCTCCCATCGACCTCCAACCGCTCCTGTCCTGCGCTGTTCGAGCCTATTCTTTGCCTCCGAATTTCCGTATTTCGTCTCTCCACCGAGTTATTGGCCTTCCCGCCCTTCTACACCCGTATATCGGTATCCACTCTGTTCCCCATCATTGTCCACCGGTTGTCATTTCGCCTACCTGCGTGGCCAGCCCAAGTCCATTTCTTTTTCTTTATGTGAACTATGATACCCTCTACTCTAGTTCGTTCTCTGTTTCAGGAAGCTCGTTTCCTCTCCGTTATACCGTAACTCCTATCATTCTTTCCATTGCCCGTTGAGCTCCCCTAAGTTTGCGTTCAAGTTTTAGTAAGGCGCCAAGAACCGGCAGAACGCATTGTTTGTATATTCTTCTTTTCGGTGATAGAGGTAGCTCACTTTCCATTATTTGTGAGTGCTACACTCTCGCACCTACAGATGCTGGTAAGTGGGAAGGGCGCATAGGAGCGTCGGTGGGCGCGAAACGCACGGGTAAACACCGACCGCACGTTACAGTTTCGTCAGTTTCGACGGTTAACCATCTGTACGGAGAGCATGGGCGCATTATTCTTTTTGTTTTTCTAATAGGGATGTCCGGGAGCCAGGCGGCGTGGAGCTCTGCTGCTTGGGCAGTAGTACTTCAGAGCCCAACAAATGACTTAATTGGCGTCAAATGAAACTCGTCATCCGACAGCATCATGAAGAATGTTCTATAGATCTTTCACCGCCGAGCGATACACAAAGCTAGAGACAGTACTGCTGACAAGCGGTTTACGCTAGAAAGATAAAACAAAAAGAAAACATCGACATGGCGGTGGGCAGGAAGCGCGCAGGATGAAAGTGAAAGATAAATAGACCTTAACTCGTGCTTGACAAAAATAAGAAGACAAACGAGTCGTGACGTTCGGGCGCCAGAAACGAACGAGTTCCCGCATCTAAGGGGAAGGGTGCCGGAGGACCAACAACTTCGTAGGTAGAACATCCGGCGTTGTCGGCTTCGTAGCCGACAAAATGGCAGACAACACGGCCGCCGGCGCAACGAGAATAAAAGTAAAATAATTGATTTGAAAAAAAAAAATTGGGTACGTTTGTGCCATGGATGATGGGAGTCGAACCCGGGACCTGCGGAATGCGAGACGAGCCCGAGTCCCCAACGCCACCGCAGCTCCAAGGCTTTATTTTAGCTGATCACATAAGGTGGACCCGGTGATGGCGTCGTGGCCTTCGAGTTACACGTATTGAGCTTTACATGGGTGGTTTGAGAATGGATTTGGGTGATTTGAACTATCCCAGTAGCAATTAGGCGATCAGTAATCAGACGAGTACTAAAGAA
Organism: Haemaphysalis longicornis; assembly: GCF_048455015.1. Classification (NCBI taxonomy): domain Eukaryota; kingdom Metazoa; phylum Arthropoda; class Arachnida; order Ixodida; family Ixodidae; genus Haemaphysalis; species Haemaphysalis longicornis. Next base: position 285,345,568 of record NW_027526203.1, on the reverse strand, counting down.
TGTTTCCGCTAAATGTCCTATCGGAGATACGCACGTTAAGCCTAACGTTAAGCTTTGCGCTCTAACGCCATCAACCGGTATGCGCAGCTTTACGCACAGTGCACATGAGTTTGATGTTGCTTGGCAAGTCGTAACGATCAATGTTACGCCGAGCTGACCAGGAAGGACGACTGGCCAAGGTTCTTACTCAGTCAAGAATTATAATGAAGACAAAACTAAAGGACGCAAAGGCGCAAGGTTTACGATGATTATCAGCAGAAACATGATTTCAGCACGCGCCGCTTCGAGCTTTACTCTCACGCATTTTCTTTACCCAGCGATGCAACAGTCACCAGCAATCCAGGGCGCTATGGCGACACCCACAATACCAGCACATCTGTTCCGAATTGGGCACTAATACGTCAGCATTCGCTACATCACAAGGAGTGCTTAGGCGTCCTGGTAATTTTTTTCCTACGGGGCAAGAGTGGGGCGAGGGCGGGATATTTTTACAACTTCGGCCGAAGGTGGGGTGAAGAATAGATGATAAAAATAGTGACAGGGGCGTCAGTTGAAGAGATCAAATCTAAATTGAAGGTAAGGCAGAGGTGGTCACGGGTACATGTCCTCATTTTAAGAGATTGAAGGTGAGGCGGCGGTAAGTTTAAAATTAGGGCATGCGCCCACCTTTGCCCACGAGTTATTCGCGACGACCAAACCTCACCATTCGTCACAGTCTTGCGAAATCAAGGATTCGTCCCGCAGTGTACATCTTCCAACCATATATGTACATACATGCTTGGCCGACTGTGCATAGGTGCATGCGAATGGGTGCCTTGTAGTACATATTTAGCATGCAATGTATGCAATAGGGCAGCGAACTGGGCGAGTTCCATGGAAGATGCACTCATGATGGCCAGCTGAAACGAAAACACGGGACAAGAGAAGGACGGCACGGGCGCTGTCGTCCCCACTCTTCCTGTCCGGTGTCTTCGTTTGCACTGTCCACCATGCGGAGCCCTAGACCAACCGTCCAATCAGCCTTGGCCGATCGTCCATCGGCCAAGGCTGATTGGATGGTAATCGTGCCGCATTGTGCACCACCACTTTACACGCAGTTGATGCCGCACGCGGTGACACAGCGTTCCTGAAACACCTTAGGCAGTGTGCTACCTTCTCGACCAGGATAGCGTCAAGTGCATCAGAACCGCTTCGAGAATTTGGTACCAGCTGCGGCCTCACGCAGACTAGCACCGCAGGCGCGGCGGCGGCAGCAGACGACACTGTTGCTGGGACGCAGCACCAGGCAAGCGGTGGAGCCGACAGGCGTCAACGTGTACGTGACCATTCATCGAACACTGTTTCGTCGAACGCCGTTTCATGGAAGGCATGAGCGTTTCATCGAAACCGTTTCATCGAACGCCGTTACATCGTAGTGACGTCGCCCGTTACATCGAATGCTGTTCGGAGGCTGCGGTTGTGGTTTCTCTTGCTGCTAGAAAAGTGCAAGTTTTCTGGTCATCAAGTGATGCATGATGCATGAAAGGCTTTATAATTTCAGGGTCGCATAATTTTAATGCGCATTTTCCCAGCAGAAGTATTTGTCCCTGTTACTTCCCATGGTGATTATCGGCAACGTGCAATGCGTTGAAGTCGCTCCGGGTGATGCTGCCTTTTGTGTTGTTATTACTGAAGTTTGTTTTTTTCCCTTCTTTCGGTTTTCTGGACTTTCTGGGCAGGAGGCACACATTTTCAGGACGCACTAAAAATCTATCAGCCGACTGGCAGAAACCTGAAAGAAAATTATTTCGCAACGATACGAGCTGTACATGTCACTACAGTGTTCAATGACATAACAGTGTACTGAAACGCAGTCACTGTTTTAACTGATCAGAAGTTACCCTTAAAAAGTTATTCACTGGCAAAGTGCAGAATGTTCTTCTCGCCGACAATCCGGAAACGTCTGTAACGAATTAATAGGTCAGTTGACTCCAGAGAAAAAAAGTCACGCTCCTGCTTTGTTACTAATAGAAGTCTTTTTCTACCCTAGTCTACAAAGTTATAATAATAACCTTCCTCAGCGTGTCATGCCAATGAATGGCTTGGCGTCCTTAGCTCTCAGGGAACCGGACACATGCTGCGTAGCAAAAAAGGGCACGCCGAGGAGCCTAGCACATGAAAATGCCTCCAGAATGTCGGCACTTACCTGGACGACCTCCATAGGAGCGCTGGTGCTGCGAGGATCAATCCGTTTTAAAGCTTCATTCGCACGCAAGACCTCCAACCCTTGTGCTATCCGGAGCATGATTACACTTGTTGGTCGGCTTGCCCCAGGGCCGTAGCCATAAATTTTTTTCGGGGGGGGGGGGGGGGGGGGGGGTTATGGATTTTGGGAAGAGGGTAGTTTTGCTGAAGGCAACTGTAAGTATTGCTTACGTGCTGCTTGGAAAAGATTTCGGGAGGGGTTCGAACCCCCCCCCCCCCCTCCCTCTGGGTACGGCCCTGGCTTGCCCTTCTTGAATGGTGGCCGCACGGTTCTGTACTTCCAATACACTCTACATTCGACCTTTTTGTCACGTTCTATGTGTAACCATCAAGACAGAGTTTCGCCTTCCCACGAGCGGTAGTTAGTTGCCAATTACATTTTTTACGCCATTTTGAAATACCGTTAGCTGAGGCACTTGTAAGATGCCAGTATCTAGCGAACTCATCAATGCTTATCCACGTGCCAAAGTGCTTGGTGACGAAATAACAGCGCGAAAAAATAACAACCACATTTATTTCTGTCCATGCGCCATGAATGCTCTGCTCTACTGTGTACTACCAAATTCGATGAAATGTCCTCGATGAAATGTCCTTCTAATAACGGCGCTCGGTGAAACAGTGTTCGATGAAACGGCTTCTATAAAGTGGCGTTCGATGTAACAGCGTTCGATTAATTGTCTGCAACCCGCGTCAAACATAATACTCATAACGGGCACAAAGGAGGATGCACTTAGAACTTCGTATAACCTTCTTGACGGACACAGCCCTTCGAAAGTTGTTTACAGTATACGGGGAAGCCCCCAGGCGTTTGCTTTAACTGTGTCAATTGGCTCACACGATCCTGACGACCTCCCTCACACAACGGTTCCACACACGCGAATGAGTACAACGTGCATTTACAGAAGAGGCAAAAGCAAAAGACGCCCAGGTACGGCGCACGAACAGGTTCGTGCTTCGTACGAACATGCTCGTTTTTCTCAACTAATGCTCTTTGTCACCAACTTTGTTGCCGTAAAACAATACCACCGATTATAAAGGTGCTAACTTTGATGTTTAACGATTTTAGAGCTCATTCTCCAACATAGCAGCGTCTACTTACGAAACGCTGCATATGTTTCAGGGTACATTCAAACACCCCAAGTTTTAAGTTTTCCGCATTAAAAAGAAGCAGCGATAAAAAAATCACGCCAGATCGTTCACAGCACACGCGCACAGGCGCCCAGGGAATGTTTAAACGTTCCGGGTCGCTTGATGCGTGCACGCACAATCTGGCAGTCCGTTAACCTGGCCGAAAGGAGCCGACTTACCCGTTGGCCCGCGAGAGAAGCCTACGGCCCGCCGCGTTCATCAAATTCCGGCACGGGCCGCTCGTCACGTACACTGTGTGGGTACCTCGGCGCACTTTTCGTGGCGTCGAAATGCCAGGGAAGACCTTCATACCCTTGACCACGGGCCTAGACACACACGAGCAACGAGCAACAGCTCCTCAAAACAGCGCAACAGCATGAAACAACTGTCCCGAGAAAAACTTTCTTGGGCCCCCAGCACCCTAGCGGGAGACGCTAGCAACGTTACCAGCATTAGGTTATTTTATGAAGTTCCACACAACCAGCATCACGCGAGACAAGTTTACTAGCGGCATCAGGAGGGGACGGAAAGAACCAGGAGCGTCGCAGGGCGCAGAGAGCGTACAACAGATGGCGCGCCTCTGCTCGCGCCGGCCTTACGCGCCAGACTTGAACGGGGAAGCGCGGGGTCGTCCAAGAGCGCCAGCGTAGGTGCCAGCTTTCGGTTGCAGCGTGGTTGTGTGGTCTAGCAATCATCCGTGGACGTGGATTTTGGCAGGCTTACTACACTAAAGGTGTGCGTGACATGTTTTTGTTCTACTAGCGAGAATTATAATTATGAAGTTCACGTAACTCGTAACACCTTACTACTGGCTTGCACTGACCTGTTTATGCTCCAATTTTGCAGCGTTCACGGAGTTCGAAACTATGCCGTTCCCTTACCGTCTTGCATTGTGCATGTTCTAATTACGTTTTTTTGCATTGCTTCCGCAGAAAACAGAAAATAATAAAAAAAACATCCCGCCTAAACTGCTCACCCGTTTTCACGCAAATTTCTCACGCACATATGGCCTCGTCTACATCGTCGGCAATACTTTTTTTGTGTGGATGTAGTTTTTTCGAAGGCGATGCAACATCGTGCATTAGCACGATGCACCTCCTCGCTTCACACAGCTCTTTCAATTACCAGGCATTACTGTCTAGGAATGCCATACTAGGAAACAACAGAGGTAGCGCAAGACAATGCAAGGGCGCGCTTTGGTCATGCACTGACATTTGCGCTGTTTTTCATCAGCCGGGGCCTTTTTTCTCTGCTGACTAACTCAGCCCTAGGCCCTAGCCGCCCATCGTATGCTGGCGGAGGGGGTCCATCTCGCCAGCAAGCACCAGGGTATCCCGGGGTCAGACACTTCCCACCGGGAGAGCACCGGAAGACCGCTCTTGCTGTTTCATTAACTTTCTTCACTGCTGCTTCAACATTTCCCCGATATTCTTGCTCGATTTCGTTCTCTTGCAGCATCCCCACGCTGCAGTCATGGTGCCCGTGCCTTAGGGCCGGATTAGCAGTGCCGAGGCCCGGTTCAAAAAAAACAAGGAGGGGCCTGCCCCGCCCCCCCCCCCCTCCTTACCCTCTCGTCATTATTGAGACTTGACGCCCTTTTAGAATTGTCTACAAAGAACGCATGCCGTATTTACTCAAAGAATCTCCGGAGCGCTTATGAGCACCTCCTGGGAGTCTACTTTCTCGCAGAGCACGTGGAGATATTGTCATCGCATTTGTACTATACCAGGAGACGAAGATACATAGACAGCATTAATATTTGTTGGGCTAGTTGGTTCACGCTGAAACAAGTGTACACTGCGCGAGAAGTTAAAACGTAAGGCAGAAATACATACGACATCTGAGTGTCGTATGTGTTTCTTCCTTTCGTTTTAAGCTTAAGCGCAGTTTACCTAGCTTTGTTTCAATAGACAACGTCTTCCCTCGAAAATCAGGAAGCGCACTTGTGAAAAATGACTTTTTATCTGCTTCCCTAATTCGGTAGAGCACGCTTCGGTTGCCTGCGTGCGAGTACTGCTGAACTGTTCCCACATCGTTACGCCACCAATGGTCTGGCTATTTTGTTATTTCATCCAGCAACACAAATTTAAGCTCTCTTAAGGCAGCGTTTCCATACAAGCAGCGAGGTTGCGTATATTGTGCCAGACAGGTGAGAAGGATAGGTGAGAAGGACAGGTGAGAAGGATACAGACAGGTGAGAAGGACAGGTGAGAAGGAAGGTCTATTGCCTGCAGGTGCCTCTGGGCTGGAGAACAGCAGTTGCCATCTGTTACAACAGCAAACTGCGGGCAGATTTCGGTGTAAGCGTACAAGATACACCTGTGAGAGCGTTTACGAGATGATTGTCAATCACGATGAAGAGGGTTTCACAGCTGAACTTAGCTGAAGGATCTTGTGACCCTGTCGTACTCGTCGTGCCTTCAGTGCTATGGCCGGCGCATGGTGTTCCCTTGCACTGGTGCTGAAAACTGCGCGGTGCCGGCTGTCGTATCCTGGCGATTGTTTTCGTTTTCTCTGGGTGTTTGCTTTGCACGAAGCATCGTCCTACGCTTCCTTCCCAAGCTTTTCAATTTCATCGAGCCTCACTCTTAATCCGGATACATACAGCACACAACAATATCATCAGGCTTACGGCAGCATTCTGCTGCCGACAAGGCACTTCGGAGCCTATAGGCTCCGAAGTGCCTTGTCGGTGGCGTTGAAGCGCTGCAAGCTCTACCCCGCCATCAGCGCAGTTTTCAATGTTGTAATTTCCTGCAGCAACTACATTGCCTCGTGCTTCGTTTCTGCTCGCTCATCATGATGTTCGGATAGTTCCATCAAGGCGGCTTTGATTTCTTTAGGACCTGCCACGAGAGCCCTAGTGGCACCCTCTTCCGGTGATCACCGCGTGTCTGAGACTTGCTTTGGGATCACCGCTGTCGCGTTTTGTTTCAAGTGAGCCTTTCAGCCCAAATATGAGTAGGCGCAGCAGAGGAAACGTATACACGCTGTCACAAGTACGAAAAAACTAACGGCTTGGTCATAAGAATCTACAGCATGCATCAGACTGAAGAACTGTAAGCTGACTTCAGGATTATGCACATTGCATTGTGCAACAAACAGCCTTTTCGAAGCATTCATTATTGAAATATATAATCTCTGCTTCAATCAGGGGAAATCAGCAGGAGGATTCAACTTTTTGAACCAAACCGCGAAGTCTGTCTTTTTTTTTTTCAGCCCTCGGGGGGCCATGGTTCATTTGAGCCCTTTGAACCATTGATAATCCGCCCCTGCCGTGCCTGCCTGTAGTCCCTCGCTTTACCGAGATAGTACTGCACAAGGGCGCCCGCCACTGAATTGGTGCATCGCAATTGATTTATTCCCATGGTCGAGCAGAAATCATCGGTATACACCTGGGTGCAACTGCATTCCTCTCGCGTCATTATCGCTGTGTGTACCCCAGCCGAAAAAAACCATTGGCCGACCAATTGGTCCAATTTGCCACCCAATGGGTCCAAATGGAAACCCAATGGGTCCAAATGGAAACCCAATGGGTCCAATTGGACCTATTGGAGTGATCCGAATTGGGCCCATTGGCCCGATTAGGATGGCCAGTTGGGCCAATTGGACCATTGGCTCCAACTATAAAGTTAATACTACTGACTGCTCCAACATGATGACCCAATCGGGGAGCCATTTTGGATAGTATTTGGATAGTATTCAATTACGACAACAAATGGCTGAAATTTAATTCTCTCTCTCACCCTTAATTTGAAACCTTCAGAAATGTTCAAAACTTGCAACCTTTACAAATGTATATTTATGAGGCAATTAATTTTGATATTACAATCAGCAATTCAAGATAAAGTTCTTAAAAAACATAACAAACACACTAATGAAAACTTTCCGACACCTTGGCAAAATTGTTTTGAAATAAAACCCCGATCCAATCCAATCGAATCCAATCCATAGACGGACAGTGGATAAGTGATATTCAACGTGGTGTTGGCGGTGTAGGTAGTGTAGGCGTGTTGATCGGTTGCACACGCAGTCTTCTCTGACTATATTGCATTGGAAATGTAAGGTGGTCTGCAAGAGTGTGAGAAGTGGCGACGATGATATCGCACACCCATAGCAGTGTGTTTCAAGATGCATCTTTACGCTGAACGCCGCTAAGCCTCGCACCGAAGGAAGAGTGTCTCTGTTTATGTGAGTATACTGTTTATATGTAAGTTTTCCTTGCCATTTTCACCAATCATAGCGTGAGCGGTGTTATTAAGAATTAATTTGTCTGCCTAAATATATTTCAGGGCTGTTCATGTTACGATTGACGGGTTCACGACATCGCCGCGCAACGCAGTTCGCCATGCATGGGACGTTGTTGAAGAGGTGAGCTCACGTCTTTCAACATTTCAGTGCCTTGTTGTTTTAATGCGCGAAACTGCGGTTTATCATAAACTTAACCCATTGTTCGCTTTTGCCACTCACTTTGTGAAGGTCCAGCCAGCCTGCGGCGACCGGAGCACGGCATGGACAATGGCCTGTGAAAAATTGCTTAAACGACGAACTGTCTGCATGCTGTGTATACAAACAGAGCAATAAAGGTATTCATTCATTCCGAGAGTTCTTGTATTTGTGATACAGGTAACCAACGCACTGCAGCGGCAGCTCAGATGGAGTGGCTGCGGCAGTGGGATCAACCAACTAAAAGTGCAACAAGTTGGCGGCCAATGGGAAGACCTATTGGCGTTCCAATGGGTCGGCCAATAGGTCGCCCATTCGGACGGCCAATGGGTCGCCCAATTGGCCGGCCAATGGGTACGCCAATGGGTGCCTAAAACATTATTGGCCGACCAATTGGCCAGCCAATTGGTCGACCAAATGGCCGACCAATTGGAACGCCAATAGGTCGGCCAATGGTTTTTTTCGGCTGGGACGTTTAAAATACATCCTGGGGGTTATATACAGTACAATATAGTAGCTAGTAGTGGTTCAAGCTAAATGGAGATGCCAGTTATTTTCACCAGTTGTTTCCTTTAAAACCATGGCATCACAGAATTATCGTTTACAAGTATTGTCTGCACTTCACCTTGTGTCTACGCGACACCCTGGCGCATCTATTCTTGCCACTGGGTGACTTTATTCTTCCGTGTATATGCTAAAGTCTTGTTATCCGCCTTCACCTATCCTTTTACCTTTCATTGCAAAAAACTTCTAGATTTCTGTTCAATTTTTTCCTTGCCGCAAATGGTTACTTAACCAACGAGAACTAATAGCGATTGTGCTAATACGCTAGATCTCTTTCTAACTAAGCACCCATTACTTGTACCAAAGATTTCTTACCTACCCTGGATAAGCGGCCATTTCAAACCCTTTCTTTCAAAATTAACATTGCAGTATCTAAATTGATAAGTACACATAAGCTTATTCGTGATTTCAGTGAAGCTACCCTCAAAGCCGTCAATAACTAATTGCACAGTTTTCTTAGCCTATTCCTTATCGAGTGCCGCGCAATTAAAGTAAATGGGAATTTATTCAACTGACTAATTCATGATCTAACGAATTAATATGTTCTTTCACCACGGCCACTCGATCTGCCCCCTTTTGGTGAGATATTCTAAAATCTCCACGGCCACTCCATCGCCCACCTTTTGGAGGGCGATCGAGTGCTCGTGCTTTTACACAAGGTATCTTCAAACCCTATGCATGGGGCCGGGTAGCTGGAGGTGTGGCGCCACCCCTCAGCGCTCTGGAATGGGCCGGCGCATTGGAGTGCGCAGCCTTTCGTTGTGTTTATCGTGTTTGCTTCGGCCATTTTAGTGTTTAGGTGGTGTTGTGAGTGAATACGTCCGGTGAAACGAAGTTGAGGCAGACGTGTTGTGTTGTTGGCTCAACTAACAGCTACGGAAACTCATCGCGCGCTTCTATATATGGTTGGGTAGGCAGTATGTGCAGGTCTAGTTTTTGCGGCCCTGTACGCCTGGCTTCACCCACCCTGAGTACGAATAGAAGTAATAGTGTTCATTTCTACCGGATTCAACCCCAACAGTTTCCGCACCAGCGCGCACGGCGGGGTACCAGGGTACGGTTGGTTTGAAGAGAGAGGTACTACTTACGTACGAGTTCGATTAATGTGTGGTCGTGGCAACGTTCTGGCACGGCCGCTTACATTTTTTTTTCTGTAACCGTAAGCTTTGAGCATTACGTTTCCTAGGAGTGCAGCACGGCAGCCTGAGAGCTGAAGCCTCTATATCGGGTTTTTAGCGGTTATGGTATCGAAAATCGGAGTACAGTCTAACCATACAGCAGCCCACGCACAACCCCAGGTTTTCCCATTTGTGTGAAATAAAGATCGGTACCGACAGACTGCCAATGGTTTTAAAAATGCGGCATAGTGTGTTAATTAACGTCAATCTGTGTTTTAATGTGCAAGTATTCGCCGAGTACCTGAGCGCGAACCGGGTAATTCCTTGTCAAGACATTTAGTCCTTATATGTAAATCGCTGAGGAGGAACAAAACTCTCCAAATGAAACAAAAGTCACCCAATTTGGATGTTGATAGCCGATTCTGGCAACCACAGTCCGTCGCAAGAAACTAAAAAAACACATTAAAATAAAAACTTTGAAAATGAAGCAACAAACTCGCAAGGTTCTACTTAGTAGTGTGCCTTCATGCGTTTGTCTAAAAACAAAAATAAAGAAACTGACAATTAACTGACGAAATTACAAAGGTGTATTCCCATCCCGCGCCCTCACATGGGTAACTCAACAAAGAAAAAGATGGCTGCGGCTTATCTCAGCTGACCCTGGACATGCAAAGCGAAAGCTTGGTTTAGCCTGGTGAAGTCTTGGTTTCACTTGGTTTGCCGTTGTCTACGGTTGTGGTCCCACTTCCGGCGCTTTGCGAGCCGAACGGCTTACTCTTGCTCGGTCTCCGACGCTAGCTTCGCGCGCTTGGCATTCCGCGCCCTCTTTAGTGAAGCAGCTCGCCGGGCGATATCCGCGCAGAGGTCAGGTGCCGCTTGCCGACGACGGCTCAGAGCATCCCGCCCCCGCGCAACCCTCAGAGAAGACGGCTCGGCTTCGCTCTCATTCCTGGCCAAGCTCGCACTGAGCGCGGCTATATTTCTAGGGACCATAGCGCGGCGCTGCTCTAAGCCAGGCGCGCGGCGAGTCACGTGGTCAAACAGCCACCCAGCTGCGGAGAGCGCATGCGCCAAGCCGGCGGCGGCGTAGCTCGGCACGGTGAGTCACGTGATGCGTTGCCAAGGCTATGGCGCAGCTTCGGTCAAATGCAGGTCAAATTGCTGGCGATGGCGAAACTCGGTTCGGACAGGTTTTAATAAAGCTTTGCTTTAAAAATAAAAAAGACGATGTCCGGGTTGACGCGTTTAATGCCAAAAAAAAAAAAAAAAAACACATGCGGTTAGTGACACGTGGAAGTGGCGTAACAATTTTTAAGCGTAAATAGACATTTTTCGAGATTTCTGCAGCTCTTTTTTTAATGCCGAGCGCTTCCTTTGAACATGCGACTTGTGACAGCGGTTTCAGTGCAGCTCAAGTGACACAGTTTGCTTATCAAATGTGGGTGGTAGACACACGTGTTGAAATACGACCACAGCATTTGGATGTAAACTAAAGGCAGCTCATTGGCACCTTCCTGTCTCTGTCCTGATTTAGCCGCGCATTAATTGTTTTTTCGGAGGCCATGAACCAACTAGCGAACAACCAAACCTTATCACACGCAAAACGCATTGTTTTTCCACGTGAATTCAATACCATTTTACTGTCACGCGGTATTTACTCTGGAAACGCACCCAATTTATCACCACGTTTCTACGGTATGTAATGGCGTTACGTAGCATATTCCCTTGAGCCCAGCCTTTTTATTTTAGGGGAAATCTTAAAAGGCGGTCCCCATCGCTGACTTTCGCTCGTGCGCGACGCCGTTTCTTCATCAACTGCAAATGTCAGGGCCGCAGCATGCTCGAATTGGCCGTCCACTTTGGCCGAGCATTTGCGGCAAGATATGCTCCTCGATGCGCCAAACCGGACGAAGGGAACACGCAGGCAATACGATATAAAATTTTGCTTTGTGTATTGAAGCTTTTACACATAGGAATGAACTCGCCCTTCCAGCTCGACTTTGTAGCTTGGCGCATTGAGCGTCGTCTGAGGTTTGCATTTACTGAGTATGTGCGTAAATCCTATACACGTGGCGTGCCTCGTAAAGGTTGTCTCTACTCGCAAGATTCCCCGATCTGAAAAAGTTGCTGCGGATATTTGGGCTTTCCGACTCGAACCGCAGAACGACGGGCAGAGCCATGCACAAGCACGCTGCGCTGACCACCACAGGGTATTCCACTGACGAGTGTTTCGCCAAGGGCGGCGCTGTTCCTCTCAAGCGAAGGTGGCGCCACGCAACGGCCGTCCGGTAACAAAAAGCGCCTTTACTGGGCGCTCAAGCGGTTTCCGTCCGCAAACCAAGTGCCTTCATATAAGCATGCTAGCGTGCCCTACGTAACTCAACTAAAACGCGTATACAAAAAAGACTTCCTTCAACACACTTTACGTTCCATAATTACAATATGACCCACCAAAATTTGGCTTATATACTACTACTGGTCAACTATCTAGTTGATTGTAATGGCTGCGCCATACCTGACGCGGAGTGACCTGTTGCGCCAAAAGCTGCTTTTAACTGGAAATTTATTGTCCCTCCTGATCTGTCGCTACCAAACGAACAATCCTATAACTATTTACATTGTATGGGGTTTTACATAATTGATTCATACGCGGCATTGCGAAAATAACTGGATATTTGACGCTATCGGCTAGTCCCGGAAGCGGCCAATTACTATGTACAGAGTTTTTCAGAAGCACTTTGTTGCACTCCTAAATTGGCTTGTCTAAACTTAATAACTGGTATGTGACATCCTGGCTGACTGAAAGTTCGCGGCAGTGGTCTTCCTTCATAAATCTGGGAGTAAAGACTCACCACAAAATTATAGCCCGGATTTCATTGACACAAAAAGCGTTCCGTGTGAAGTTCTAGAGCATGTTTTGTTTTCTAATCTTGTTAAATTTCTTGAATGAAAGCCTTTTTTTTTAATCGTACACAGTGCATGTTCGGGTGAAACGCAGTTATCTTCCACCCACCAACTTCACGTCATTTTAGACCATCGCTCACGTGTCGATTGTACCCTTGACGTCGAAAAGCTTTTCATAAGGTATGTCGAAAACTACTGATATTCAAGAATGAATAAATGAATGAACACACGTTTATTGAAAAAAAAAGAGGGAGAAGTCCCCTTGACATGACCCGAGGCCTCGGTCAAAAGTCGGAAATGGGATAGGAAGTAAGGAGTGGCGAGAACAGGGAAAGAAAGGCAGCTAGAAGCAGTCCTCAATGCCGGCTTCTCTGATTAAAATCAGCAGAGGGCCTAGCCCGATTGACCCAAAGTTCGTTGTCTGCCGGTCGTAGCGGGCCCAGTGTCCTTAGGCAGCGTTCTCTGGGAACACTGAGTGCCGGTGTCGCGCACTGCACATGGCCCCGGTATTACATTTCTGGCAGTTAGGAGTGCTGTACGGGTTTCCACGCCCGAATAAGTAGTGAGCCGTACTATGCGTAAGTGCCCGTTCTTATACGCCTCAACCGCCTCTGTTGCCCAACGGCTGAATCCGGGGGGCAATGGGTTGGGGCCTTCCGGAACTTTGTTTTGAAGAACGGCCTTCCGCTCGGCCTTCGCCAAAGCAGCGCCGTCCTCTGTGTCGATGTCGGCCTCCGCATCTGATATATTCAAGAATTCAAATTGTGGGAGTTGAACGCGCTGAAGCCAGACCTGGGCTACGAGGCGGGCCGTAGTAAAGGCCTCCGGACTAATTTGGACCACCTGGGAATCTTTATAGTGTGTCGAAATCTCGACACAAAGCCGTTTTCGTTTTACTTATTTATAAGCTAAATAAACTAAAAATTTACCGAAATATATTTATATGGTTGTAGCAGTTTCTGCGTAACCGTTCACAATTTGCAACATGCAATTTCATTCAGTACCTTTTTATCAGGTGGGTCGCATTAAAAAAAAAGCAGCTTAAAAGTGAGTTGCAAAACGTTTTCTTTGTGGGCCCTCTTCTCTTCGTCATTTAGTACAAATTTGCGAGAATGTGCTTTATGTAATAAGTGCACTTATTTACCGACTATCAGGTTATTTTTCGTGAAATAAATGGCGTTCGAAAAATGATATCGGTGCCATGTCTGATTTGTGCAAGAAGTGACAAATGCAATTTAGCACTACTAAATGCAAAACTCTGCATGCATGTTCCACGGTCAGGCATTTTTCTCCGGCTTGTTCATGACGTACACTCCGCTTGAGTCTGTTATATCATACAGGTACTTGAATGTTTGTATTACTGACACTATAGCGTGGTCTTTCATACAGAAATTTAATTAACCGCGTTAATCACACGCTAAGCTATTTATATCAATGTAGACCTACAACTTTTTATGTCATGTTACCGACCAGATTATTTATGCATCGTTATTGCCCGTATTTAGTGAAATGTGCGTATTTATAGAGGGGGAGAAAGGGAGCGCGCACGCACGCGCAGACAGACAGACATACAGAATTTTACTGATGGTTGTGAGCTTTCGCATCAGTATCCGCAGTAGCGGCATAAAATACTAAATACACGCACGCATGCCTATAAAAAACGGTCTGGTCAATCAAAACCCCACCAGGCACCGCACATCACCCACAATGTGTGCAATGGCACGAGAAAGAGCAGCTTGCTTTCGGAGGAGCGCGCGCAAAATGTCTGTAGTCACAGGCATAGGGGACAGGTGGCGACACTTCTGCCATTGGCGTGGACGCTTGCACAATCGTGGCGTCATTCAGGGTCACTATGTCGGCGTTTCAATTGGTCTTATAATAGAAAGGTTATCGCATGCACAAATTTAACACAAAAAGTGCTTGCTTTGTCATGCATTCAAAGAAACAAAATGGTAAGTTTCTTGCAGTACGATACGTACGTCTATATAAAAAAAAAATAGATCACCAGCCACTTACCGTGTATTAATATTGAAAAAACAGCAGACAAAAAACTTAGTGCGCGAAACAAAAGAGAGGAAAAAATCTAACTGAAAAAGTATACTCCTCCTACTTTTCTTCGCTAGGACATTAATACAGTCTAGAAATTCACTTTAAATTGATTTGGGAAGCCGGATTATACCAACTGGCGTCCGGTTTCAGTCACGTTTGGAGCTCCTCACTATAAATAAAGCTTTCTTGGAATAACCAAATTTCTGCACCCCTTCACAAATTAATAAATAAATCTCATCAGATCCACGCTTACAGCTTCAGTGCTTTCGTGCATGGCCGTGCACAGTGCAGATAGAAAACGTTAATTAGATAGACGCAGCCTGTTAGCAGACGACGCAGTTGTCCGTACCCTATCGTAGTGCGTGCAGCTAAAGGGATCGTCTCCCGGGGTTTCAAGCCTTTTTCTCCCATTATGACCCGTTTATCCCCGTGCCACGCCTGGCTCGGACTGGTGCTGTGACGCTTCTGCGTCGACTACATCCAGCAGTGCTCAAGCCAACGAAGTGAGGTTAGAAAGAGACTCACATTTCAAGGCAGGCGATTTGAAACCCAGTCCAGACAGAAGTAGCGGTCGTTCGTCGCTGCTGTGGGCGTATCACTCAAGTTCTGCAGCAAGGCGTCAACCGAATAAAGCCGGTCGCAGACTGGAGTTTATGCCGGGCTCGGCGCTCGACCCTCATGCGGTGTCCAGAACGCGCTCGCCAGGCTTCTCCCGAGAACAAAGGAAAATGAAAACAAAACACACGGCCTGGGTGCGATGTACCTCTCGCCACCGCGTGGCTGGCAGCGTCGTAGCGTGGGCCCTGGGCCCGATGGGCTACACGCGCTGTAGGCTGCCGACAGAGGGCAGCGCCACCGGCTCTCTCTCTCCTTCTTCCCTCTTCGCTCCCCGCCTCCGGGCTTGCGGGAAGGAGAAAGTTAAGCTGCGGGCTCGTTCGCAGCCTGTGCGTTCCCTGCCGGGGCTGGCTGGGTACCTGTAGGTCGCTGGCTCGCCACTTCGTAGGTGTTTCACTGCTCCAACCTGGGGTGCTCGTTATTGTAGCGAAGTCGGGATTTCACGTGATCCGTGCAACACGGTGGAGACTACACAACTCTGCGGTAATCCTCGTCTAAATGGAGGCGGCTGCGGCAAAAAAAAAAAAAAAAAACCGACTATTTAGAAGGACGTTTACATGTCTGCCGTTCTGCAGGTGCGGTATACAGTGAACTTCGGCACTCCAACCTCCGCAAAATGTTACATGTTGGCTAGACGTGGATAAAGTCTCAAGACCACACAACACTGAGGGATGCGGAAAGCGGCTGCCCCAGCGCCGCAACTGGCGCTCCGCAGAGCGGATCGAGGAGAAAGAAACAAGGGAAGGGAACTGTAAACAAAGTGCACTTAATTGTAGGGTGATTAGGGCTGTCATCGATTTTCGCCGACAAGAAAGCAGAAGTTGTCCACCTGTTCACCGCAGCTGGGAAAATGCACCGGTGCACGTAAACAACGAATATTTATATTAAGGTATTTTTCCTCGCTCTACGCAGTTGCGCAGTTTGCTTTATAGAATCAAGAGGCAATTATTTTCTCGTTCCGTAGGCGTGCGCTAGATGTGCGTTTATGTGCTACTTCTAGACGCAGACAATCGCGGCACCATCTCGTTTCTGTGGGAAATCACTGACACTTGTGGTTGCTACGCAGGATATTAGGAGTGCCTTTAAGATTTATCCGTAATTAAACGAAAGTGCTTTTTATATCCTCCTAGCCACCTTTGTCTGTCTCTCCGTCCGTCAGGTGAATTCAGGTCTTCAAAAAAGAAAAAGAAACGGTGAACAAATTTTAAAATTGCCCTTCCAGCTGTGCCGGCATCGATCAAAGCGTATAGCCTTGTGCAGAAACGGGTTCCCTATTAACTGCGCTAATCTAAATGGCGACACACTTGTAACCATTTCCACACGTGTTTGAAGTAAACCTATAATGCAAGGACGGATTGTTAAAAAGAAGAAAAAAAATCCTCGCTGCACTTTAGTCTTCACAGTGAACCGACTTTGCTGTGAACTAATTATGACAAGGGAATGAAACTCGGCGTATACAGAGACGCCTTAGCGGGTAATTGTCGTATAATTTTTGTCCTTGATGATTCGATAAAACTTAGGTAAGACGGGGCAAAATGAGACGCGGGGCAAAACGCGACATTTTGACTTTGCTGCCCTCAATAGCTAATACAAAGTACTTTTTCTTTGTTTCTCTTTTAGATGCGAAGGCATCTCATTCACCCGCCTTGTCCCTGCATCCGGCGTCGGCGTCGTCGTCGTTGGCGTCCGCCCCTCCCCCATTCTCCTCGCCGCGCGAGCTGCGCTCTCCGCCGCTCACCCCCTCTCCTCTCCGATAGCGAACATCCTCTCGCGAGGGGCATTGGATTGGATTCGATTGGATTGGCTTGGATTGGCGTGGCTTGGCTTGGATTTGGCTTGGATTGGATTGGATTAAAGTGGATTGTGTTGGATTGTGTTGCGTCATAGCCGCGGCAGGCGCACTGGCGCCGGCGCGTCCCCTCACCGTTATGCGCGCTATAAAACGCGGTGCTTGCGCCGCTCCGCTCCATCGTTCCAGCGCCGTTCCTCCGCTGTCCAACGCTGCAACGTGAACCCCTATGCGTTGCATCTACACAGGAATTCCCGCGAGGGGAGGTGGGAGTTTTTTTTTTTTCAGCGGTAAGTTCCGGTAGTTGTCCATGTTTTTTGGTGTAAAACCTATAGGGATTGAGTCGCAGCGTTCGCGCGGGAAAAATTACGCGGCTGATGTCAGTGTGTTCGTGACCCGCCAAAAAGGGGCGAAATTCTGCTCGCAAAATTTTCGGATCCGTGCATAAAGGTACACCGGTGTCAGCACAACAACGTAAGTACTTATGTTCTTGTTCTATACTACTAGCTACATGCTACACAGTTGATGCCGTGGGCCAAAGGGGGAATTTTTTGAATTCGGGCATGTGAGACGGGTAAAACGCGACAAAAAGGCATTGAATTGGCTTAGAGAGTGTCGCATTAAGTGAATCATTTATTTGCGCTCATTATATATTATAGTATTGGTTTAGGATGCTGCGCAAGTACAAGAGAATATCATGGGAGGAAAATGACATGAAAAAAGCACTGAATGCAGTTCAGGACAAGACTCACTCCATTCGCGCTGCATCGAGGTTGTTCCGTGTTCCCATGGATGCTTTCCCGAGACGCGTGAAGAAATGGGAAGAATTTGAAAGCCAAGCCGTTCACAAACGCGTGTTGGGATCCAAAAGAAGAGTTTTGTCTAAAGAACAAGAGAAGCAGCTCGTCGAACACATCCTACGCATGGAGATAGCTTTGTCCAGGCTGACGTGCAAAGATCTCCAAAGGTTAGATTATCATTTTTGCGAAGGAAACAACATTGAACACCCGTATAACAAGGAAAAGAAGGTAGCGGGTAAGCACTGGATCTCTTCATAATCGAAGCACCACAAAGCAATTCTGTCGCTTCGAAAACCAGAAGGACTTTCAATTCTGAGAGCTCTGTCAATTTTCAGAGCACGAGCAACTTACACTTCAACGCTGTGGAACACATCATAACTGAAGACAAGATGACACCTTCTTGAGTTTTCAATTTAGACGAGACTGGTGTCCAAAACGTGCGCAAACCATAGTAGTAAAAGGACTGGGCCGGCAGTGACAGGTGGGGAGAGAGGGCGCACGGTTACAGTCGTTTGCTGCGCCAGTGCATTGGGGTTTGTTCTTCCTCCAGCAATGGTATTCCCTCGCAAACACCTTAGACCATTACTGACAGCTTTCTGGAGCACTTTGCGGAAGTTGTCAGATGTTCCCGACACCACAAGATATACTGATTATTATGGATGGTCACTCCAGCCATACCAGTAATTTGGATGCTATTCAGTATGCCAGGAACAACGGGATCATTATGCTCTCCCTGCCTCCACATGCGACGCACAAGCTGCAAAACCTTGACGTCAGTTTTTTCAAGGCTTTCAAGACATCGTACAACCACGCCTGCCATGAATGGAGGGTTAGCCACCCACGTGACCGAATCACAATGGGCCACGTTGGCGGATTAGTGGCAAAGGCTTTCGAAATATCCGGCAACATCCGCAACTTTACTGCTGGATTTCAAAAGTGTGGTGTTTGGCCATTTTAACGCGCTATTTTAGATGACCCCGAGTTCGACGAGCCGTCGTGTGCCCGTAAAGAACAAGAGGATGTGCAGAAAGTTTCAGACAAGAACACCGACATCATACTCATCGAGCAACACCAAGCACCAAAAAGAATGAGAAAACTACTGCGACAGGAGTTAGTTTTGATGGCATTTCTCCAATACCAAAATTAAAAAAAAAAAAACAAGCGCTAGAAAATCCGAATCTAGCCCAGTTTTAACGTAATCGCCTCACCAAAAACAGGCTGACGAAGTCGAAAGTTATGAAATGCCCGTGCAGTTCTGCATCGAAACGGCAAAAAGAGGAGAAGAAGATGCGGGAGAACGTAACCAGCCTCCATTCGCTGAATAAGCCAATGAAGTGCAAGCCTTCAACAAAGGACAACAATAACACAAATAAAGATTGGCGGTGTTTGATCTTCAAGGATTTTGGGCGCAGCCCAGCGCTGGGTTCTGTCTGGATACAGTGCGTGGAGTGCAAAGACTGGGCTCATGAATACTGCGGGGTGCCCACGGAGTGAATTTGAAGTGCTTATATTGCAAGAACTGAAGGAATGAAATTTTTTCACACTGTCTCGTTTTGCCACACGCAGCGTCTCGCTTTGCCCCGCAGGTTGGAGCAAAATGAGACATTAGGTGCATTTTTATTTCTTTTTAAATGAACTTTTGAGCAGTGGTAACATGGCCATATTTATGTTGCACATACACACTAAACATTTTTACACCATTTTAGCCAAAAAGGGTGTAGCATAAGTGAAAAAAGGGTGTTGGGAGGTCTTTATACCCCTTTTTGTTGAATCTCAACACCCTTTTCCTAGCTCTACACCCTTTTTTGTGTGAAAAAAAGAGTGTTGATCAACTTCAGCATCTTTGGTTTTTATTAGGGTGGGGAAAGGGTGTTCAGCTGTTTATTGAATAAGGTCATGCTTGGATGCATAATAGCACTGTAAAGAACAAGACATCCCCTCATATACTTTTCTACCCGCAAGAAATTTTCAAACGCAAAAAATAATTGCTCGTATGCAATGATCGTTCGTTTCCATATGCGGTGCACCTCATGCCCAAGTTTAGCTTTGGCACGTGAAACACCAATTTGAACCTTCAAAATCAAAAAGACTGTAGTCGCGTGGCGAAAAGGGTAACACGCTTGGATTTCTGTAGGCTGTTGAAACGGTGTGAAATAGGTGTTCAATTGCAAAAAAAGAACAGCGGAGCTGGGGGGTCGATCTAGTTTGTTCCGGTGTTGCTAAGTTTTGTTATGTTTGCTAAGCTTTGCAATGTTCTTGCTAAGCTAGGATGACTGCTGATGGCTGAGGCCAAGTTTAAGCGGATTTTACAAGGCTGTTCTAGTGTCCTCCCCCCCTTCCCCCCCACTGCCAGGGGATCCAAGGGGGAAGCAAGCTAGGTCGACACCCAGCTATGCTGTTTCTCCAGCCTTGCACCACTATTGCAAGCTGCGCCATTTTTTTTGCCTTTTAGAATCCAAAAAAGACTAGTACCTTCGAAATTGTATAGTAAGAGGTGCGCATGCGCATGCGCCCCTTGTGCTCACACACTAACAAGCTCGAAAGCCGACTTCACTGTTATAATACCCTATCTGCGGTGGTGTACCCTTTACAGGTGCTGCAGTTCTTTTTCTTTGTATTTTTTTCTAGCGCCACCGAAACTAGCTCAAGCTTGAACAGCTTCATGGTAATAAATTATGCTAATTCATACTGCTTTAAACATCGTGAGGTACAAAAAAAACCCCGCTTCTAGAAAATGTTCAGTCCACCCATGTAAACAGGTACAA
The DNA here is from genome assembly GCF_048455015.1 of Haemaphysalis longicornis. Lineage (NCBI taxonomy): Eukaryota > Metazoa > Arthropoda > Arachnida > Ixodida > Ixodidae > Haemaphysalis > Haemaphysalis longicornis. The sequence continues at coordinate 285,325,146 of NW_027526203.1, read as the reverse complement.
AATGCCTCCAAAGTTGGAGGTCCCTTCATGATTTTTCTTAGTTGGCAGTCTTTTCTTACACCCTTTTTCTTCACGCCCGTTTTCTTAGTTTCGAACACCCTAATTTTTAGCTTTACACCCTTCCTGGGAAAAAGAGTGTTCAATTAAGGAACACCCTTTTTGAAGGGTGTTGAGGTGGCGGGAAGGTTTGTTTGGTATTTAATAAAATTATATAAGTTATGGAACATAAAACTGCCACGTGATTAAAAAGTTTTTGCAAATCCGCGTGTTGATTTGTATATTCTCATAGTAAAGTTCATAATTCAAAAATTAGCTAAAATATTTGTTTTTTTGCGACAAGTCCACCGACCCGATCGGGGGGCTTTCGTCTGCTGGATATAAAAGCAAGAAGAGCACATGTAATACTAAGTAAGTATGCACTCCCTGTACCGCTTGCATCCCATTGGTTTTCCTGCTCAATTCATTTGTGTTCGAAGTGTAATTTGTGAGTATTGACTGGTTGTGTTGAATGCTGCGTGCTCCGCCGATTCACATTGCTATGCGTAGCTGATGCCCTAGCCACACCCTTATTTTAGGGTGTTGAGCAACCTTACACCCTTTCTTTAGGGTGTTCACACGAACACCTTTTTTCATCCGTACACCTTATTTTCGCCAAAACACCTTTTAAAGGTGTTCGCCATGGGATAAGATTCTTACACCCTTTGTGACCGAAAATGGTGTAAGAAAATATAGTGTGTACCTTGTACCCAAAAGAAAGTTCCGGTATTGACGTTTCATGGTATCGAGTGAGATAAAGAAACATTCGCTATTTTCAAATTTTTGTCGCATTTTTCCCCGCTTTACCCTACAGCCGTTTTCCGCTGAGAATTCGTGATAAAGTTGGCTTTGCGCGCCGCAAGGCGTTTTTTTAGAAGCCTAGTAGTAGAAAGCTCAAGCCGCCCAGCAGAGCATATCGAAAGAAAAGCAAGTTCAACAATGCTCTATAAATGGCACACCCACTCCTTATGAGTTCTGAATGCGAAAAGGCATTGATGTCGAGCGCTCCTTCGAGCGGGTGTGTAGGCGTCCCAGGCAATGGGTATGATGGGTCAGGCAGAGGCTTGGAATTATAGTTCATGCTATCTCAAATCTATCCGCCCTGTGAGGATACACGGATATATTGAAGCTGGCTTGCAAGGTGAACTGTTGTCATTTCGTCCATGGTGTTAAAGGTGCCTGTTTCCGCGAACGCCTCATTGCTGGCGCTAATCGGTATGCCAAGGGAAACTTTAGCGGTTTTTTATTAAAGTTCTCAAATCGAATTTTCTTTCCTTTAGAAATGGCAAGGTATGGAAGGTGGTATCTCAGTCTTGAGACCAGCATTGCATGCTGGACAAGCAACGCTTCTGCTTCGTTAAAGCCTACCAAGGGGAACAGCTAACTGTTCCAAAGAAACTGTTCCAAAGCCATCAAGTCAACGAAGACACAAGGTTCTCGTACTAGAAGAAGGTTATCAAAGTGAACTCGCGCTCCGAAATAAACCGTCGAATGATAAAACGTTGAGAAAGCAGCCAAAAAGAACGACGCACAAGTCTGAAAAGGTGTTTGAGAAGCTGCTTTTTCTTACAGGTGCAATTATTGTCGATTACTCGTGTGCGAAATAACATTGTTTGTTTCTCTTGACGATTCATTTGTATCAGTGATTAAACTTTTCGTCATGCATTTTGTTTCAAATAGACAACGCTGCAGAAAAATGCAGTTTCAGAAGATTAAGCTGCATAAAATAAAAAAGAATATTTCAGTATTTGTATCTTTTATCTGTATTCCGGAATATAAAAATTGAATCTTCAAAAGTACTTCCTAAATATCCCGATACAGAACGACATGTACCTTAGCATCTGTATTTAACACGCCCAGCGTATGCATCGTAGTAGCGCACGTGTGGAGTGTAATAAAGTCCCTCGATAGCTAAATTTCTTAGGTCCAGGGACTAATAAATGGATGTGTATCCGATTGATCGTATTCAAGAAAAATATTTTCGCTTAACTGTGGAAGAAGGTTGAACGCATAGCGCAGCTTGAAGGTGAACAGTGATCATAGGGCCAAAGATTCCCCGAGCACGCTAAATAGCCGTAGTGTGCTCAAGGAATACCATAAGCCACCTATACATTCAAACCCTGTGAGCGGAATCCCAGCACACAAAAACCCTATCATTCCTCACCCGCTCTCGTTGTCTTTTCAACCGGCATGCATGGTGCCCATGCCAACTGTCCCCAAATTCTCTGTTTCAGTTCATGGTCGTCGGCATGTCCAATTTTGCAAGCTGGCGTGAGGTGTGAATGGTCTTGGTTCAGGTCACTTTATATTAGAGGTCGCGGAGGATGCTGGGTATATTGGCACAAACCATGTATCGGCATTGTTTGTTTGTTTTGTTTTTGCCGCCCGGCCGCACCGGGCTTTGTTATCTGCATGACAAGTGAGCGCTTGTTCCATTCTTTATTTTTTATGCCGCACGGGTTATCTCATTTGATAGGAAGAGTCTTTCGCCCTAACGTCACTAGCCTCGAAAATTTTCTTTGATCTACCGTGTTCTTGGTGTAATTAGACGGTTAGAGAAACCCTCGCGCCGACTGATAAATACCTGCAGAGCTGACGCTGCGGCATTCGATTCGCCGACACTCGCCTGCGCACGTCACTTTGTTGACGGCTGCTCCGCCGCCTGTGTATTTTTTTAGTTGTTAGGGGAGCACAAGTTCGCTCCCATAAACATGTTTTTCTTTCAAGCCAACTGCGTCATCTATGGCTTCGTGACAATATACCTTTCAGCAGAGTCAACAGCAGCTGCGGCAATTCATAGCCGTGGTGAAATGCCATTCGGCATGTAATTTTATGATATTCTTCGCCCAAAAAAATGCAAAGTGTGAATATACCAAAGAAGTTTCGGCACCATGTGCTAATAATGGGGAGGGGGAGACACCGGGTCGCCCCGGTAGCGCAATGACGGACCCATTGAAATATGAGAGCACGTGTGTTGGGGATGATCGTCTCTTTTACCCAAGAGAACCTGCAAGCATCGAACGCTGCCACAGGCTTGGGTTTCCCGGAGCTCTTCGGGGAAGGGACACCGCGGAAGAGGCACGGAAAAAGCACAAAGGGGGCGGGGCCCCTTCTGTAGCACTCTTTATTACACCGCACTGTTTTAAGAGTAAAGCATGGGCAGATCTCAGAAAGGAGGACAGCGGACTGTGTGTGGTTGTACGGTGTGTGTACTGCAGAAAACTACGTGCACAGTAACTTTTAAATGATTGGGGACCGGGCAGCTGGACGGGTAGCGCCACCCCTCGGCGCTCCTTTCGTCTCTGGAATGGGCCGGTGCATTGGAGTGCGCAGCCTCCCATTGTTTTAGTCGTGTTTGCTTCGGCGCTTTTAATGTTTGGGTGGTGTTTTGAGTGGATACGTCCGGTGAAACGAAGTCTAGGCAGACGTGTTGTGTTGCCGGCTGCACTACCAGCGACGGAAACTCGTCGGACGTTTCTAACGTTGGGTGCACAAGCCTTTTGGTGTGGGCAGTTCTGCCTTTTGTGGCCCCGTACGCCTGTCTCCACTTGCCCTGAGTACGAATAAAATTATTAGTATGTATTACTATTCAATCACAACGGTTTCCGCACCAGCCTTAACGGTGGGATACCAGGGTACCGTATAGTTTGAAGAGAGACATGCTTACGTGCGAGTTCGATTGCTGTGTGGCCGTGGAACGTTGAGGCAGTTTACAATTTTTTTTTTCTGCAGCCATAAGCATTGTACGCTCTACTTCCCAGTAATGACGACACGGGAGCCTGGGAGCTGAGGCCACGCTTCCCCGTTTGTAGTGGTCATTTTATTGAATATCGGACCAACAGCCAAAGCTAAAACCCCACGTTTTCACGCCTGTGTGAAATAAAAGGCGGCACAAATAAACTGCCAAGGGCGTTAAAAACGTGACAGAGTGCGTTAATTAGCGTCACCGAGTTTTTTACAATGCGCAAGCATTCTTTGCCGAGTACCTCAACGCGAACTGTGTCATGCCTCGTCAAGACATTTAGATGTGAATGGTGTAAATGTAAGGCATTAAGAGAGGAGGAATAAAAATTTATTGAATGGTATATGTCCCTTTGTGGGAAGCCACCTTAGTACAGGAAGCCTTGGTCCTTAGCTGCCAGGCGGGCAGTAAATGTCAGGTTCGATGTTGTTCCTTGAAGATTGATGATGATGATCTGCGTTGGTGCCTGATGGTGGCGGCACTTGACGACACGACGACGATGGTTGATGGAGGGTTTTTCAAAACTGTATATTTACGCCGAAGACATATACAGAAGATTGACAGACTGAAGAGAGAGTTAACAAAGTAAGAAATAAAATGGGGTTCTAGGTCAGCTAAAACTTTGTGCACGCGGCACCCCCGTCAGCGACGGACCCTGACCTTAAAACTACCCAAGTGGTGAGATCCTCCCTAGCCTGACCTGGCTAGCCCGGCAATACGCCGGCCGTGCATAGCACATTAAAACCCTGAGGATTCCACCCCGAGACCTCGTGTCTCGTGGTTTTGATGGGTTACTTAGGCCCCACCCCCGATACACCGGCCAATCGGTATCTCCTGGGCACCTGATAGGATGGATTAGTAAATCCGGGCCTAAACCACGGTGGGCAACGCCCCTCCGTAACCCTCAAACGCTGGTCACTCTCTCCCACCAGAAAAACAAGGAAGAGATCAAAAGTAAACCAAACAAAGACGACAAACACTCAAACATCCGAGGAAACACGTGCAAGCGCCCGGGGCAAGCTTCCACGAACGCTGGTCTGCATCGCCTGTTCCCACGCATCTCGTCCGAGACCGGACAGCTACTCAAGCCAGCTGAAACCCATAAACATCCGTCTTAACGGCCCGGCCCGTCCCCAAGATTCTCCGCCGTTGACAGGCGATGCCCCGTTAATTGGACCGTGGGCCAGAAACAGCGCGTAGGGACAAAAGGACACGGCGGTCGGCTCAGGCGTCGCCTCTGCCGCGCCCATCCCGGGCCGCAACGCGCGCCCCCTCGCAAGCCTCCACTCGACGCGCGCACTGGCCAACAAAAGGAAAGCTATCGCCGTAAATCGGCCACTGTCGAACCACAGTTGACAGCTCCACGCTCCCCGTCTCCAGCCGCTCGACGGACCAAATGGTTTTACAACCTGCTAGTGGAAACCGTGGTGAGTCCCGAGCCAGCGGCCGCCATGCCCCCGGGGTTCCATTTGAGTCGCCAGGCTACCAATGTTTTCCCAAGGCACCACGCACTTCGGCCAAAACAACGCGACAGCGCAGCTGCGACCCCAGACAATGTGCCCTTCCGCGAACGGCATGACCCAGAGACCGCTTGCTCTTAACGAGCTGGCTGCCATAAAGCCATTCATTAATTCCCACTTCCCGGGCCTGCCGCTCCCTCCGCGTTCGACATATTCCGCGTCGCTGGCACCTGGATCCCTTACACGCCCGTCACAAGATTCACGTAGGGGCCCACTGGTCACTACGTGAATAACCCAACCAGGATCCAGGCGTGCAAAGTGACAGTGAAAACAGTGCACATACTTGTACCCGGAAAACACGCTAACACGAGCTTGCATGCACACACCAACCCTTCGACAAGGACAACCCCCAAAATAATTAGAGTTCCAAGCGAAGGCAAAACGTGTCCGGTGTAGCACCACGCTCGCTACACGGCGTATAGTCCGCTGTGCTCCGCTAGCGAAACACTAACACACCCGGTGCCAGTCCGCAACGTCTCGTGTCGCTGTCTTCCTCGGCAGCACGACCAGTCATTGTTGCGACACAAAGTTCTCGATTACACAGGAGGGTTCCCCCGCCATGCACCCGCATGCGAACACTGCCGCTCCCTTAGGAACACCGCAGAAAAATGGACACCCTTCCGTCCTCGCCTAGAGCTGCCCCTTCGCGCAACTCTACCTCGAGCTCAACCTGGCCACCGAAAAGCCACACCTCACCGAAATAGCTGCAGGCCGCCCAAAATGAGCCCCTGACTGTAGCTGGGTAATCAACCTGCGCCGGAGAAAACTCCCCGCGCCTGTGCATGAAGCCACCGCTGATTTGACAGTGTGAAACCTTGCATGGAAGTCTTTTGCAAGCGAACAGACACTTGCCCGCACTGAAGGTGTTGGTCTCTCCTTCACTGCAAGAACTGCTGAGCTCGCTTGCCCGTTCACGCGATCTTACCGGCGCGACACGATGCTCAGTTTCGAGCGGCTTGTGCCCTTGCACCGCCGAGCCCTGTACGCGCCTCTCGTCTGCTTGCTGCAGAACAATGCCCGAGGGACATTTTGCACATACCCGCGCGTCCTGCTCGACCCTGTCGCTCTGTTTCTCTCGCGGAACCGCGACAGCTGGCTCCTCCCGACACTCCGTGTCGTCGAGATCATCTCGCGGAAGGAGCGCTACCGAAGCACCCTTCCCGCCCACCGCGTCGCTCCGCGAGCGGTGATTGCAATCACTACGCCCCGCGGCCTCCGATAGTACCGCCGTGTAGTTCATGCGCCCCTTCAGCTCGATTACCTGGATTACAGCCTCACGGTTGTGTATGTCTACACCCTCGCTTGCGTACTCCTGAGATTGCCCGTGGTCTGGATTTACTGACCGGTCCGAGCCAGCATCGGGCGGCGACTCCTGAAGCCGTGGTGCGACTGCACCAACTGCGACGCATTCGCATCCCAACTCTGCCGCTGGGACAGCAACAGCCGCTGCTCCGTTGGCACTCGGCAGGCAATGCTGCGTCGCCTCACCCTTCACTGTTACAGCCTCGTCGGCCGGCCCCGGCTCCTGAGCATTCGCCAACTGACCTGAAGGCTCCGCTCCCGGGATCGCAATCCCGCACCGGCGTGAGACCAGACACTCGCGTGCGGTCTCTCTATCCTTTTCGCAGTCTGAATAAACTGACCACCCCGCGGCGGGGTCGGGCGGCGGCTCGTGAACCGCTGCGGCGGCCGCAACGGGTGCGACGCACGCGCGTCCCCCCGCCTCTGACACGGCCGTCTCATCGGTGCTCGGCTGACAATGCGGCGTCGCCTCACACAGCTTTTGTTCCGCCGCTCCCCGCCGCGGCAACTGCCGGGCTCTTTCGCGCTGTTCCATTAGCTCGAGCTCCCGCTCTAAATGCCTAATGTTCTCCCGAACAGCCCTGAGCTCTGCTTCCATCACTTCGACTGAGCGATTCTTGCTCGCCATGATTAGCTATACGAACTAAATCGTAGTTTACGCTAATGCATGCCCTGACTTAACGGCAGTGATCGCGCACGGGTGAAGGCAAAAGGGACTCACCCCCCGACGCGCTGTGACAGACGCCGTCGTCTTCCAGGTGGTCTCTCTTCCCTGCTGCTCCTCACCGCACGATCACGGCGTTCAGTCAGTGTCCGCAGTCACACACCTGATGCGCTGCTTCCCCAGTAGTCGCTCCGACTCCGACGCTATGTCGACGCCTCCGTTGCTCCTGCTGGTCCCCGGCAAGCCGTCAACTCGCCGTCCCGCTGTCTGCACGGGCTTCCGGTAGACGATGTCTTCCCCCGTGGCAGATGCGCCCTTACTTGTTGTTCTTCAGTCGTCGCCCTCCTTGTCGTCGCGCCTCGCAGATCCTTGCCGACTGCGCCAGTAAATGTCAGTAGGTTCTTTCGTTGTTCTTGATGTTGTTGATGATGGTGATGATCTGCGTTGGTGCCTGATGGTGGCGGCACTTGACGACACGACGACGATGGTTGATGGAGGGTTTTTCAAAACTGTATATTCACACAGAAGATATATACAGAATATTGACAGACTGAAGATGGAGTTAACAAAGTAAGAAATAAAATGGGGTTCTAGGTCAGCTAAAACTTTGTGCACGCGGCACCCCCGTCAGCGACGGACCCTGACCTTAAAACTACCCAAGTGGTGAGATCCTCCCTAGCCTGACCTGGCTAGCCCGGCAATACGCCGGCCGTGCATAGCACATTAAAACCCTGAGGATTCCACCCCGAGACCTCGTGTCTCGTGGTTTTGATGGGTTACTTAGGCCCCACCCCCGATACACCGGCCAATCGGTATCTCCTGGGCACCTGATAGGATGGATTAGTAAATCCGGGCCTAAACCACGGTGGGCAACGCCCCTCCGTAACCCTCAAACGCTGGTCACTCTCTCCCACCAGAAAAACAAGGAAGAGATCAAAAGTAAACCAAACAAAGACGACAAACACTCAAACATCCGAGGAAACACGTGCAAGCGCCCGGGGCAAGCTTCCACGAACGCTGGTCTGCATCGCCTGTTCCCACGCATCTCGTCCGAGACCGGACAGCTACTCAAGCCAGCTGAAACCCATAAACATCCGTCTTAACGGCCCGGCCCGTCCCCAAGATTCTCCGCCGTTGACAGGCGATGCCCCGTTAATTGGACCGTGGGCCAGAAACAGCGCGTAGGGACAAAAGGACACGGCGGTCGGCTCAGGCGTCGCCTCTGCCGCGCCCATCCCGGGCCGCAACGCGCGCCCCCTCGCAAGCCTCCACTCGACGCGCGCACTGGCCAACAAAAGGAAAGCTATCGCCGTAAATCGGCCACTGTCGAACCACAGTTGACAGCTCCACGCTCCCCGTCTCCAGCCGCTCGACGGACCAAATGGTTTTACAACCTGCTAATGGAAACCGTGGTGAGTCCCGAGCCAGCGGCCGCCATGCCCCCGGGGTTCCATTTGAGTCGCCAGGCTACCAATGTTTTCCCAAGGCACCACGCACTTCGGCCAAAACAACGCGACAGCGCAGCTGCGACCCCAGACAATGTGCCCTTCCGCGAACGGCATGACCCAGAGACCGCTTGCTCTTAACGAGCTGGCTGCCATAAAGCCATTCATTAATTCCCACTTCCCGGGCCTGCCGCTCCCTCCGCGTTCGACATATTCCGCGTCGCTGGCACCTGGATCCCTTACACGGGCCCTATCCACCAGTCGTCGAGCACTGATCTTGAGGGCGCGAGCTGGTCAGCTGGTCCTCCCACTGCTCCAGGGTGGGGTTTGGTAGGGCGGTTAGTGATGGTGAGTGTCGGCACTCTCACACCATATTGCAGAGAGTGTTGGGTGCGGGGCAGTGTTGACAAGTCAATGTGTATGTTGTTGGGTAGATGGCATAAACAAAAATATTACCAGACGAAACAAAGGCACACAATTTGGATGTTGACAAACAAATCTTGGAACAAACGTTTATGGGACGAAAGAATAGAAGAAAAGGGAGTTAGAATATATTGAAAATTTAAAGTAATGCAATCGCAAATTTCTACCTTATCGCGTTTGCCTAAAACAAAAAGAAAAATGGACTGAAAATTAACTAACACAATCACAAAGGTGTATTTCAACCCCACGGCCTCCCGTGATTAACTCAACAAAGAAAAAATGAAAAGACGCTGTATGGGTTGACACGTTTAATGCTCCCAAGAAAACGCAAGGTTTGTGAAATGGAGAAGGCGCGCGTAGGAATTTTGAGTCATTAGCAAACGTTTCTCAAAATGTCTGAAGATTTCTTTTTCTTCTTTTGTGCCGAGCGCTTTGATTCAGCTTATACTCGCGACAACGGTTTCAGTAAATAAATACACGCGATTCTTCTTCCTGTTCCCGCTCATGGATAACCGCCCTAGTTCTCAAGCAACCTGCTCTAGCTTCGAGAAGAAATGCACTCCATTTAGTGTATTGTTATATATAGACATTTTCTTCTGTGATCTCTTGTTTACAGGTTCTACAAATACCTAGGGTTTAATTTCTCTTTCTTTTTTTAAAAAAAATTCATTGTTCCCGTCCTGGCACGAAAACCCACTAGCGCTTATATGTGCCAATACGCGAAAGTTAACATTTCCGTAGATCTCACTGGTGTGAAAGAACACTGCTCCCATAACAGTCAGCATGGAGACAAAGAATGCATTAACAAAACCTTTCGAAACTAACATAACTGCTACCACTGGTGGCACGGCTCATAAACTTGAACATTGCTTAGTGCACAAGTATAGCCTTAGGCCGGGTTCAGGCTGTTAACTGTTGTAATAAATTTAAAGAATGACGTCATTTCACGTCTCAGCCAACCGAACTGTGTGACACGCCATCTTTTTGCAACCATAGATCACGATATGGGTTTCGCGTCGGTAGTCTGAACATAGCCTTAGGCAAAACACAAATACATAATCGAGCCTGGCAGCGCTCTCTCAATTAAAAATCGGCTGTGCGTTGGTTCCTATATACGAGACTCAGCTACAAAGAGCGGCGCCAGAAAGAGGTGAGCTAGTCGAGTTAGAGCGGACGAACCGTTCGTTGTTGGTAGAAGAGCGCCAACGTCGCGCCATTACGGAAGAAGTTACCTTAGTACGTAGCAGAGCGTATACGCGGGATAATTATGCCATAAATAAAGCGCTTGACAGGAACGTACAAAGAATGCTACGATGACAATTCCCTGACAGGTAGTTTCGATCGCGCGTTTTTTCTTCTACAGTACTGGAGCCGTGTTTGTGTTCTTAAAACTTTAAAAGACGCATCATCTCATCGGCATATGCAGCCATTTTTTTTATAAGGACCATTCAGAGGTCATCGTGGCTCAATCGCAACGTTGGTATAATCCTCGGTATAAAACTGGAACCTGCGGAAATGAGTGTTTATGAGATTTCTTGCTCGCTTTCAACATTTCTCTTTGGACATTGGTGCTCAATCGAAAGGCACGCGTCGAAGTTTGATACATTTTTTGCCTAATTAATGTAACTGCATCGTTCGTATTTTACTCACAAGCATTCGTGATTCGCGTATGCCATTCTTTGTGAAAGAAGCCTGAATGAAGTGACGACGATGAACCTTCATTATTGGAAAGAAATTTATTTCCGTATAATTATTGCCTTATATTTCTGCATGCCAGTATGGAGTCCATGAAGTGAACCGCTGCTGCTGTCGCTCCCAGGACCTGAAAAAAAAAAAAAAATCGAGCGGATGGAATGACACCGAAAAATGCACTGGTCTAAGAAAGAAAGAAAAAGAATAAACAATGATCTCCATGCCGCAGCTCTTGTTTGTGACAGAGAACGTGATAAACAATTCTTAACAGGCCTAATGTTACATTGTAGTGTCCACAAGTGCACAGTGCGGGCTCAGAGCCCGGATATTTTAGATAGCCCGATTTGTGCTTGGCCTTTTAATGTATCGGTGTTTAGAGAAAAAGAAGGGCGTACATTGACCATTAATCAAACGAATGCCCAAAGAAGCCCTGGACATTAGAACCAACGTGATTGCCAACCGCCAGCGACAATCACACCGGTTGTATACACAGGTCCCATTGGCCGATACACAGGGCCTTGGGAAAATTTGTGGGGCAATCACACCGGGCAATGCACTTACTCGCTGCCACTGAAAAATCGCAGTGGTCCTAACTTGGTGCAAATGCCCAATACATATCACCGTGGGCGTTGGTTGAGGAGCAATTATATTTTGCTGACGACGTTCACGAAAGATCCCGGTTGGGTTAGCGCTAACAGCTTTCGCCGTGTTCATTTGAAAACTTGCGCTCAAAACAGCTACAGTGCACACGCAGAACGCTTTACTCTTAGCTGCCGCAGTCCATTTAACAGGTGGCCGAATCGCAAGAGAAAAGCATTCGCGTTTTTTTTTTTTTTTTACTGCGAATCTGTAAACCTCGACCATCCAAGCAAATTTTCGTGGCGATGTCAGCAGAAAACTATTGTTGGGTTCGAAAACATCCGCAACCACTTGAAGAATGTGCGGTTTCATCATTGCCTTTACATTGCACCCTACTCGACCAAGCGGCGGCGACCACGAGGCGGAGATCAGAGCCGAACCACGCTGAACCTGGCAACACATGAAGTGTTTTCGCTATGCGAGGAACTCGTGCGAGCGGCCGTGGACATACGATATCCCAACGGATCGCGCGGAGCTACGTGGCCGACAATGCCAGCGCACGCACGTGTGTGTTATGACGCCTTCGCAGGTGGCGCGATGTTTGCACAACAATGGGAAGGCGCACCACACTGCGGAGGATCCATTGAACTCGAGGTGACCCTGTGAATTACGAAGAATGAGGCAAGGACCGTGCAAGACCGCAAGCGACGAATGATCGCCTTGAGAGAGGCGGTTGTGCATCGGATAATTGGCCGGAAGGAACACGGGCCGGACATTTCGTCTGCAGCCAATGGGAAGTTCACGAAAGGGAAAGTGCTGTTCTTTGATTGGGCTGCAGGGAATCCTTTGTGGTTAGAAAGCCTATATAACCTCTTGTGAATACATTGTAAATAGAGCAGGAGACGCATTAAACACTCTCTTCTCTCAGATGTCGTGGTTGTCTGATCCTCAAGGTGCCAGCAGATAACGAGTTCGTCTTCATTCCCCATGTCAGCGGCATCCATCTGCCGCTCAACCAGCAAGGCGAACATAAAGAAGATAAGGGAAGAACTTGACTACTATCATTGATTTATTGTAGAGTTTAACGCACCGACGCAACGCAAGCGATGAGGCGTGCCGTAGTGGAGGGCTACAGATTAATTTTGACCACATTGGGATCAAAAACGCGCACAGAAATCTCTTAGACACGGGCGTTTTTGCTTTTCGCCTTCATCAGAAAAGCGGCCACCACGGCCGGGAATCGAACCTGCGACCTCGTGCTCAGCAGCGCAACACCTCAGCCACTGAGCCACCGCGGAGGGTAGAAAACTATCATCGTTAAGAAGGCAGGCACATACCTCTCCAGGGGGACTGGCCATACCGGCAAAGATAAGGGTTGTGCAAGCTGCTCCGACTGCAAAAGTACCCAACAGCATAGAAATCACGTAGTGACGTCACCACGCTTTCATATATAAAAACGGAGACCGGTATAGCACCTCCTTCAGTTCATTTCAAGCTACCTTGCGTAGACCACGGAAAGTAGACGCCAGAAGAACAGACAGAAGAACATAAAGCGGTCGTGAATGTCGTTGTTTATACAGTAATAGAAAGTGTGGTTAAGTACATTTCACTTGTCTCGTCACTCTTGTGGTCTCACTCTTTGTAGTGCCACGTGTGAGAATTTAAGTGACGTCGCATGGTAATCGTTGTGGGTGTCGTTTACAGCTTCGTAGTACAACCACCTTCACACAGTGGATTGGAGCCACTTTTTTTTTCAGGGCTTTCAAGACAGCATACGATAATTCTTGCCGGGAATGGATGTTTAGTACTAGCGGTGCCAGCTCTGAGTAAAAAAGAAAGAAGGTGGCATGAATCCGGCTCTGTCTCCCAGGCGTGTATGCTTTTACAATATATGCCACAGTTGCGTAACTGTGCGCATTGCTGCACCACACCACAACTCATTGGGGTCATGCCCATGATCCATAAATCTCGGTTTTGAGTGACGCCGTGAAGCATCGGTTACAGTAGTACCAGCACGACAAACGTTCCGCTCCGAGTGACGTCAAGCCATTGATGACCTTCGGGGACTCGCCGTTTCCTCCACTTATTTCACTTTTGGAAGGGTGGAAGTGTGAAGGCGCTCTTCACAGGCTCCCAGTGCAATTTCCGAAACTCGCAAACTTAAGAATAGGCAGCAGCTAAGGTATCAGGCCGTACGTTGGCATTCACGGTGCATGCCTGCACATTGTGGACTAAGGCGATTTTTCCACGCAATATATGGTCGCTGGACCAGGTGCTCGTGGCACCAATATATATGGTTGGTTTCCATCCCATGTCAGTTACCAATGAATGTCACTGAGAACCCTATAGAATGGTGAACAGTCTAACTATTGGCTTACTGTTCGTAGGACGTTCTGCTGCATACCGAATAGACATTTAGTTCTTGAGACCTGTGTACGCTGCCGCGTCTGGGCCACTAAGTATCGGAGGTTACCCGTCGCGGAGGCTCAGTGGCTATGGCGTTGTGCTGCTGAGCCTAAGGACATAGGTTCGACCCCGGCCGCGGTGGCTGCTTTTCTGATGGAGGCGCGTAGTGAAAACGCCCGTGTGTCGAGATTTCGGCGCACGTTAAAGATCCTCAGGTGGTATAAATCCGGAGCCCTCCACCTCGGCTCGTCTCACAGCCAGGTGTAGCTTCGGCGCGTTAAAGCCCCGAAATAACGTGGGTTCTGTGTCTCCCGAACAACGCATTGCTAGCTGTGTGCCTGTACTCTTTTTCTCTTGCTCTATAAGACGTGACATCCAGGACTACGGTGAGCAGTCGCGGTCAATTAAGATTTGCGAGTCACGCCCCGTGACAGCAGCCCTATATAGGGCCTCTTCGATTTTCCAGTCCTGGACGGTCCGCGGGCAGTCCGAGGACTGTCCTCGGACCGGAAGCCCCATAGGAATACATGAGAAAAACGAGCGCCGGACCGCGTCTCGGGCAGTCCGCGGACGGTCCGGGACTGATAGTCGAGGAGACCCATAGTATGTTTCCTCCCAGAAAGGACGAGACAGTCACAAAGGCCTCGTTGGCGCGTCGTACCCCGGCGGCCATCATGGCCGGGTATGCCTGGAAGAAGGGGATCAGCAGATACATGGGCCACAGGAAGAAGGACGTCTGCACCAGCAAGAAGGACGACGACCCGGCCAGCAGCAGGAAGGAGACGCCGTTCTGGATCGTCTCCTGCACGGAAGGTCCGCATTTTTAGCGTCAACGCGGGCAACGGTGGTCGAGACAGACAGCCTGTTCGCCTTCGTTAGCGCCTACTGTGCTGAGATCAGGGAAGACCCTTTGAAACGCCAATCCGGGCATCTTAAAACGACGGCTAAGTTGGAAGATTTGTGGGGCAGCCTACGCAAGGCTACCTGTGAAGCGCGCTTCGCCCGCAAGTAGTTACGCAATAATCCCGTAGTGCCTCGCAACTCTCACGTGACTCCCTATCCGCTGCGTGCAGGTGCAGCGTCGCGCGTGACTTCAATTAATTCCCTTATCAACGATTATTAGCAACGATTGGCGGCATAATCTACTGAATGTATGTATTAGGAGAAAAAAATTGGCCACGTATCTGCTTGCTTCGCTACAAATGTAGTCTAACGATGATAGTCGTCCGCCGCCCCTACCACGTAAGTGCCTCTCTCCCCCTCCCACCCCTCAAGCTCTTCTCCTCTCCTCTCGCTCCTCCCATGATGAATATAATGAGCGTTTGCTCGATTCAATTCAATTTCCCCGCCTTCACACTGCTCGCGCACCATCTGATTGGGGCAGCGCGCGTCCTTTTTTTATCTTTTGTTTTTTTTTGGGTGGGGGGGGACAGCAAGTGTTGAGATTTTTATTTCATATAGTGTTGCTCGTTATCTTGCCTCTCTATGACACTTTTTTAGCCCGCTTTCTTTAATTTGCTACCATTAAAACCAATCCAACGTGTGTTCTTAATTAAAAGAACGCTGGTACTCGGTTCGTACTCAGGTTTTGCCTTAGATAGTTTCCTTCACGCTGAATAAACTGGACATGTATGAGCCATTCCAGCACATTTAATAGTGTAGAACGGTCCTTCCTATATGTACTTCGTCTTTAGTCATTTCTGGCGTCTAAATCGAGTGACAGACAGACAGACAGACAGACAGACAGACAGACCAAAATTTAAAAAAAATTGTGCTTTTAGGTAACCCAAGAAAAAGCTATCGCATTAAAAATTTTTCGGCCAATTTTTTTTGCGCGTCCTGCTAAGCATTCTAGGCGTTCAAGACTGCTTGATTCGATACTGCATTCGCCAAATATAAATTTAAGATATATAAACAGAAGTATTAAACCAATACGCATTCATGGGTGCAACATTTATCCAGGTTGAAGTGAGCAAATTATTTAAAATGTCACGGCTAAATATTGAAAGCCTTGTGACACATTTAGAGATGTTTAACTGGAAAGATACGTTTAATCTTATCGGAAAATCAGTAAAGATCAAAACAGACAGAAAGCTGTCCATGTGAAAAAGTACGCGGACTGATTACGGGCCTGATTTAACTTTTTTTCGAACTTCAACACCTTACTCATCCTCAAGCTCATAGAGTTGAAGTTGAGGACCGGCTTCGTCTCAACGTCACCTCCGTCCTGATAGGCACAGTTGATAGGGCAAGACGAGATGTGCCATCAGGAGCAGAACAAACACAGCTGCGAAGTTCCCATCTGCGTTGGCATTACAGACGTGGTTGAGCTGCTGGATCAACTGGGCGTAGTTGAAGAAGGCCACGGGTGCTCCCGAATAGCTCCAAGTGGGAGATCGGGAACCGGTACTGGCAGACGGCAAGCACGTGAGAGGGTGGGCCATACTGGAGCATTCAGTGGCGGATGGCAAGAGATGGCACTCACCGACACGGTAAAGGCTGGCTGTTGCGAACGGTTGGTTGAGACCATCACGGACAGATAACAACGAGGGCCCAAAAGGTCATCGTTGGGAAGGCATTGAAACACGAGTAGCAGCGACCCGGGGAAGGGAGGTGCGAAAAGCGGAGCGTGCGCATGCGCTCACCAGGACGGTGGTCCTAGTAACCAGGAATGTGTTCCTGGAGACGAGGTACGCCAGCAGGAAGGTGGCCGAGCCCATGAGCGAGCAGGTGACCGCCGTCAAGTAGAAGGGGTAGGCAGGCCCCAGCAGCAGCCAGACGGGCGTGCCGTACCACAGGATCAGGCACAGCGAGATGCTGGACAGGGCCTGCGCACAGGGCAGGCCGTTCCCGAGTGTTCAACTAGCGGCGTTGAGGAGCGGCCGCGCGTTTGCTACCGACGCAGGTACGCAGCGTAGCTGGCATGCGTGTCACGGAAATGCCTCTATAATGCCAAGCATTTCAAAGCCAATTATGGCACGTGGCGATCAAGGCGACAACAGACATTGGTGCGATCGTTTTCTGAGACGTCTCACCAAGGGCGCATTCAGCTGGAAGTAGAATGGCTTGTTTCATCTAACCTTGCTGGATACACTGAAATTAAAACTTTCCGACTTTGCCGCAATCACTCCAAGAAAACTCTGTTTGCTATAGGTCGCAAATAATGTTGCGGTGATTACTCCAGTAAGCTCGGAAAACGCTCATCTGTAAAATATTTCTGAAAAAACTCGCGAATATATCGGTTCGCGCGTGTGCGAAGAATTTGCGCGTGTGCTAAGACTATTTATTCATTCGATTATTTCTACATACTTCAGCTTTTATAGCGGAAATGGAAAGATAATACAAGCGAAAAAAGTTGGCCACCTTCGCAAGTGAGATGCGAAGACTGAGGAAACAGCGGAGCTGGGGGTCTTCACGAGCTTTAACTTCGCTTTTCTTAGGTCTTCCCTTTCTTTAGAAAAAGATGGTTAAAAAGCGAAGCTTTCTTGCTGCAAACTGAATCAAATCAAATTCCACAATCTGCCCTCCTAAAGTCCGAAATCCAAACTGCTGAAGTCCGAAACCCAGCCAAAGTCGAAAGCCCGCGCTACAAACCCAAAGGAAATGCGGTGCGCCCCGAATGCGATTTCCAAGAAGCCATATTCACTTTCCTTAAGTGCAAAAGGCACACCAATGTGTTCCAGACTCATTGTCTGTAGTGGAAAGGGTAATGAAATAGAAAATATTTCAACCAGCACTGTATCCCAAAGTGGAAGTGATTTTGTCTTAGTACAATGTTCCTTTTTCGTCACTGTGTATTATGTCTGTAAAAGCGGTGCTTGTATGGAAATAAAGCAAAAAGATAATAGCGCAGTCGGATGGACGCCGATTTTATAACGCGAGGGACCAAGGCTCGATTTCGATTACGGGAAGCGTACCCCCCCCCCCCCCCCTGGGTTTTACTCATGTTTTAGTTATTTTTTGTGGTGCTAAATTTTGGTGGTTCAGTTACCGTTTTTCTGTTCTTTTATTATTTTTTTCCAACCTTCCAAACCCATGTGTGCATTGGCCTTCCCGTCTCGTTATGAGGTGGCCTGTGAAGGCGAGATGGAGTGGCTTTTGCACACTATGGGCGCCCTAAATTCGTTGTTAGGTTTATTTATTTCTTTCTGTCCGATTATAAATTAACCTATTGACACCGAGGCATCTGTCCTGTTCGCCGCTCGTTCACCACGCTACCACTACATGACGGAGACGACGGAACTCGGTACGGGGACGCCTTTGCCAATGTAACAACGCCGGTTTCATAACGCGAGGGACCCAAATTCGATTACGACCGTGCACGGGGAAGCGTTTTTCTTTCCAATTGGCTGCACATGTTGTTCCCCGCCGCTGTTGACTCTGTACCCCTCGGGCCTATGGGGTGGCCCAGTGGTTAGGGTGCCGGTTAAACAGCATAAAGGTCCCGGGTTCGATTCCCGGGACCTCCCTAACCTCATTTTCCCCTCACACTTCTTGGTCTAGAATTTTCCCTCTCTCCACTTCGGCGATGACGATAATTTTCTGTTGACGATCCGCACGGACAGAGCTCTCAAACAGCTCTGCTGTTAGAACAGAAAAGTATGCAGTACAAAATACATACAGAAATAAAGGACATAAAATACGTTATCCACAGTTCTACCTTAGTTTGCGACAGAATGGTCGAGGGCAGGTAACGCTCAGTAGTGAATTTTAAGGAAGGAATAAAATAAGAAATTTCTTTACCGTATTCGATTCGCTGATGACACCTGCTGTGCTTGTGGACACCAAACTGAAGATGTGCATCATGTCCTGCTTGAGTGCCCTCTATATGCGACCGAGCGGAAAAAATTAAGTGATAAGCTTAACCTGCTATCTCGGACACCCCTATCCTTGCCGAAACTGTTGGGTCTGTGGGACAATGTACGCAACCAAACGAAAGCCTTCCTTGCCTTAAGGGATTTTTTTCAAATGACGAAGATGTGTGAACACTATTAAATGCGTTCACTTTCCGCTGAAACGCTCCGAAATGGGTGTGGAAACACACAAGGGTATTATGTATATTGGCGAAACTATCTGTGTCGCGTCGTGGTTGTCGTCTGAATATAGATGTGTGTAGTTCTCTTGGTTTTTTTTAAACTATATTCCACTGCTGTAAGGAATCATGTATATATATATATATATATATATATATATACAGGGTGTCCCAGCTATCATGCACCAAGATTTAAAAAAAGAGCAAAGGCGTAACTCGAAGAAAACCTAGTGCATAATGTTTGCAGTACTGTGAAGAAGCGGAGAGTAATTTTTTCGTTAATGAGACTTAATTAACTAATTGTAATTAATTATCTAACTCGAGAAATACTGTCCTAATCACTAAAGTGTCAATGAGGCACTTGTAGGTAACCACGAGGGGCATCTAACTGCGGCATTTTCAGCGATGAACTAATTGCGTACACATTTATTCTGACTGATAAAGGAAACCCGCGAAATATGAAAAATACCACGTGACGGCGCCTCCGCGCGCACCGTAAAGCAACGCCCTCAAACAGGCTGCCTCTGAGTTAGCCAGAATGAAATAGACAAAAGAAAGAAATAAGAAATCGCGACCGAGTTTGTTCCTTATCTGCACACGCGTCGCGCGAATCTTGCTGCTGCTGCTCCTTCCATGCATGCTATTATCAAGGTGATGCGCTGTCTCTTCGGGCGGGTAGCACGCGAAGCAGTTGCTTTCAATCAGCTTTGTTTGGGGACGCTGCTTTAAAATGCGCGCGTAAGCGTCGTCACGTGGTATTTTTCATATTTCGCGGGTTTCCTTTATCAGTCAGAATAAATGAGTACGCAATTAGTTCGTCGCTGAAAATAGCGCAGTTAGATGCCCCTCGTGGTTACCTACAAGTGCCTCATTGACATTTTAGTGATTAGGACAGTATTTCTCGAGTTAGATAATTAATTACAATTAATTAATTAAGTCTCATTAACGAAAAAAATACTCTCCGCTTCTTCACAGTACTGCAAACATTATGCACTAGGTTTTCTTCGAGTTACGCGATTTCTCTTTTTTTAAATCTTGGTGCATGATAGCTGGGACACCCTGTATATATATATATATATATATATATATATATATATATATATATATATATATATATATATATATATATATGGGTGTGCTTATGTACTACGCAGAGCAAGTAGTTACTGAGTGCGCATCTTTCATCCGCTGCTGACTCAATGTACTTAATCTAACCCCTTGTGGTTCCTTAGGGCAAGTATTGTACCTTTTGTATACTCCAATGCCTGGAGTAGCCAGCTCCTGTATGGGTTGGATCTAAACTCTCGAATAAATCATTATTTCTCTATCTCTAAGGAAGGAATGCGAGAGTAAAAATTGGCCGCGTATCTGCTCCTTTCGTTGCAAATGTCGTCAAAAGACGATAGTCTTTGTAGACATTTGCCAAGGAAATGCCCCCTTTGCTTTCCCGCTCACCTCTCATGCTGTTGCTGTACCGTCGCGCTAACCCCAAGGTAAACACACTAAAGGTTTGCGCAAGGCGATTTGAATTTACCGCGTTCCACTGCACAGGCCGGGTTCATCGATGCCAGCGCTGCAGTACGGCGGAGACGCGCGTGAATCGAGGCGGCCGACTTCAAGGTTTATAGAACCGCGTTGCCGTGCTCCACGTGCGTTCCAAGCAGAACGTGGAACCGAGCTAGTGGAACCTTTCGTTGCTGTTGCCGCGTGATTTCTCATATGCCGCCAGGAGGTGGCGCGGGTAAGAGCAGGCGATGGTTTTCTGCAGTAGATGTAGATTACCATTTGCTATCGAAAAACCATGCATCCATGAATTTTTTTTAAATAAAGGGACACTGTAAATATCCCTTGTGTATTAATTTTCGGTCCTATATTTGCGTAATGTCTTGTTAATGTTCAGCAAAGTTGAAAAGTATGAACATATAAACCGGGCTTAGACGCTCACATTTGGCTGTGAGTATATAAGACTATTGCGCAGTATGCATTTTACTTTGGCCGGGTGGCTGAATCGAGTCACAGACAGACAGACAGACAGACAGACCAAAATTTCTGGGTTTAAATAGCCCAAGAAAGACTATCGTCTTTAAAACTTTGCTGCAAATGACGTGGAAAGACGAAAGCGCCTACCGCCCTGCACCTAACGCTCCTCTTCCTTTCCCCGTACTTCCTGCCCCTCACGTACGCTCTGTTCTTCCCCTTTCATTCCTTCTTTCGCTCACCTTGCTTGCTTCTTTCAGGTTCCCGAGCTTCTGATTCCCCCCCTTCATGCCATTTCTCCTGATCCGCCTCCTCGCTCCCCTCCTCTTTCCGTTCTACTCTCTTCCCTTCCCCGTCTCCCTTCTCTATTCCTCGCCTCTTTCTCAATGTGCTTACAGCTTCTCCTCGCCTATTCTTCCTCCTCCCCTCATATCATTTACACTCCAATTTTCCCCCTTTCTTATTCGCTTCCTCCTCTCATCCCCGCCGCTACTCCTCGATCGTCACTTACCCTATCCATTCCCTCTCCAGCTCCCTCCCCTTCTCTGGGTCGTCACGTGAACCACGGGAGACCGACGGGGTGGTAGTGCAGATCGGAGGTTTCCAGTGCCCGCTCAACCGTTTACATGAGATGTGCTTGCCCGAGAATGCGTCCAAGATTGCGAGCAGGCGCAGTTCATGACTAGTGTTCGTTCACACATCTCTAGTGAACATAAATTGACTGTAGTGTCGCGTCGGTGACGGCCCCGAGGGGCGAGCAGACAGACGTGCACTCGCGTTTAGGAGTGAAGCCAAAGAGCAATTTTTTCAGAGTGACGTCACATTTATACCCCGTGGTTAGCCCCCTGGTAATAGTAACCACCGACATCGAAACCGAAACCCCGGATATTACATCCGCCATAGCGAGCAGACCCACCAGTGACATTTATGACTCATTCGGGTGTCAGTCACACAGACAGGCCAAAATTTTTGCCTTTGCCTAATCCAAGGAAAACTATCGTCGTTAAAAAACCCTGGCAGGTCATTTACACTTGGATTCCAGCGAGAGACAAAAATTAACCTAACCGCAAAGTTCGAATAGAGGTTTTGCACGCACATTGTACACCTCGGTAATGAGGCACCTAATTGTTTAGACCAGGTGAAGATCCTTGACGTGTGCCGAACTCTCGCAGTGATACGCGTTTTTTCTTGTTCTGTTTTTCGCCTCCGCGAGGACGTTCACCTTTTTACAGGCGCTCACGGCCTTTGTGATCCGCAGGAATGCAGTATCAAGCTCCACGGTGCTCTAATCAGCAACAAAAGAAACACCGCGCCACCTGGCTTCAACAACTTCTGAAAAGCTGGACGTTACAATACATCTTCTAAAACTAATAGGCAACAAACTTGAAACTGTTTAATATATGACGAGAAGAAGAGTGTAACGTAATTACATCAAGCAAATGTTTCGAAAAAGATTCCACCATGAGCACTCATTCAGTTCACGAGCTCTTTCCAGCATGTACACTGACTACAGTGCAGTCACTCCCTCCGTTATATAGCCGCTAAAGCAATGGCCGTTGATGGACAAACACCTTTACAGGCGGCACAAGAGAATTCGAGTCGGCAAGTAAAAACTTACATAGCTGATTAACGCGCCGATAAGAAGAGGCGCGAGCATGCGCAGACCATTCTGAGCAGAACTTTGCGCTCGCATGTATCGGCCACGACGCTCATCCGCCTGTCAAGCCTAGCCTAGAACTGGGGGAAAGTGTAAGAAGTTCTTTTTAAATTAAGAAGGCCAGGCGAATGAGCAGTGAAGTTACCATTAAGGTTGCTCGCATCACCACCTCGTTAGGAAGGGGAAGCTCTAATCATCTTCATCATCATCATGTCGAGGCACGTGTCGAGGCTGCAGGCGCACGCCGCTGCACGTTGGCCGAATGCTTCGCGCGAAAACTAAGTGTAATTAAAGCACATATATGATTTGTAACAAGACATAATGACACCATGTGGGATCCTTGCAGGGAAAAGCGGCATTTGAGCACACTGTAGTCCTGAGCCAAAAAAGAAAAAAAAAAAGCTCCAGTTAATTGCTTGCATAGCTTTTTCTCTGGTGGTGCTTCGTTAAGGGTGAGTCAATCGCTTCCTATAAAGTGATTTAGCTGAAGTGATGAGCCAAGGGCCGACAGAAAAAGCCCTCTCAAATAACAGCTTGACGGAGATGCGGGCCTCCGTTTCGGCAACACAACGAGACAAAAAAGTATTCGGCCGTACAATATACGAGCGAAAAAAAAAATTAACACCGGCACCGTAGGAACATGAAAGCGGCGTCATACACGCAAAAGGATTCGGTATGAAATACTACACCGATAAACAACTCGATATACGCCAAAAAAGAAACACTATGTGGAAAACGGTCATAGCATGCGTAAAAGATATCGCCAATGAATGAGACGAAAAATTGGCTACAGTAGAAGTGTCAACTGGGCTAGTTGGTAATGCATATGGGACATATTCTCTCCCTAGTGTCCGTGTTTAAGTGCGCTACCTTCAAGATGTCCCATATAGTTGGTTTCAAAGTTTGCTACGAGGTGCAATACGGGTAAAATACTCTATTCATACCAGCATAACAATAAACAAACGAACAAAATGCTAAAAGTATTGTCAAATGAATATAACATGCGCAAAAGGTATCGCAAAAAAGTAACCTGATAAATGCGGAACTATGACTAATCGAGATGCACGACAATTTTGTTCTAACCGTTACTTGCGAAAAAGAACGCGCTGGGAATGCGTAATGTAATGCGAGACTATGAAACATATTTCGTAGCTTGCTTTCCCCTTGTTGCACTCTATGGTACTGGACGTTCTAGACAATAGTCTCGAGATGCAATGTTTCCCAGAACGGAGGACCCCCGAAGTCACTCACCCATGCGCACCTTACCGTTTCGAGAACCTTGTAGAGGCCTGCTCTCGTGTTGAAAACCGCCAAGTTCAAGCAGCCGCAAAACAGCTCGCTATTGTCACTTCCCGCTGTCGGTGTCCGGTATCTCATAGTCGTCGTCGTTCTGGTCACAACTGGCCTGCTTTTGTCCATGCTTTTTCCTCACCCTCCAACTGCCGTACTGAGCTTGGCAGGCTCCTTCGTTCGGAGCAGCTGACGCCTCGAAGGCCGTTTTCCTAGTTTTCTGAACCTGCTGAATATTGTTCGTTTTCCGAACGAAGAGGCGCACGGCGGACACGGAAGTGTCCGGACGTAAGGCGAGCCCGAGCGCGTCCGGCATCAACCCGGCGCACGGGGCTCGCGCGCCGGGTACATTGCACTGGCAGTGGGTAGCGTCACCGACAGACAGAGCCGCGCAGCGTCGCGTCGCCGCAGTCAATCCGGAAGCGCCAGCGAAGAGAAGAACGCAAGACGCGCCGGGCCCTTTTGGCCAAGTTTAGAAATGGGCACTTCTCCGAAGGGTCTCAAAATAAGCACGCGCTGGGAGCTCCCAGGAGCTCCCGGAAGTCGGGCCACGGGTGCACACACCCACCTCTACCCCCCAACTTGCGTTCAGTAAATGTTTGGGCCACACAACTCAACTCTGTCGTCAGCTGCTGCGGTGCTCTGCGCCGCGCTCACTCGCTTTACATGAGATTACCGACTCAATACACTGCAGCGACGGACCCCCCCATCCCTCATTTTTTAAAGCGAAACTTTGTTTCAGCACACGCGCTGGGAGGAACAGAAAATCGGTAGAACAAAGAAGTTGAAAAGTTAAGGTCGGAACGAGCGTGAGCTGGGAATCGCGCGCTGGGCGAGGGAGACAGCAGCGTCAAAGGAGAGAGGTCTGGTCAAGTGGTGACGGGTGCGGCAACGGTGTTCAACAGAAAGTTCAACAGCAGATCAACAGATCGAGGTCCAGCTAGGCTTTAGCCTTCAAATTTTTAGAAAGCTCTAAGCATCCCCGTACTTTTTTTGTGTGTGAGAAACATCCATGTGCGCGAAATTTAATTCGCAGCCTCCTGTCTGCGCCCTAAAGTCGTACAGCCGAGGTGCAACTTCGGCACAGTGAACCCCAAATTTGAATGTTGTCTTTTTGTAGACACGAAAGCGAGCGTATGTGAACTGCTGATTTGAAAATGCTTGGTGCTACTTTGCATTCTTCCCTAGATGTCGAATCGTCATATATATACATTAACTACCTCGGGTGAAGGCGTGTTCCTGTCCGCGGATGTTTTATTTCTGGTGACACCGAAATAGGAATACAAATAAACAAATAGAAGAGGTCCAAGTAAATTTACTGGCTAGCCCCTGTATCTATACCACATTTCACAGGGTGCGTATTGTTCAAATTTCCGTAGCGCCCCTTTAGTATGTGCACACATGCCCTGTGATGTCGCATATGCTGGCAATAAGGTTGCGCAGTATAAACTTGGCACGCATTGTACGTTGACTATAGCAGTTTATTCGACTGTCTTACTCCCGTATTTCAGTGTTCAGCATTTTTGAAGGTTTTCCCCTTTGCATATGTATAGGAAATAAAGGCACGCATTTTCTATGGCTTTCTGCCCTACCAATTGCTTTGTATTCCTTCTTGATCAAAGGGATATGAAGTACTGCGGTTAGTGAAAGACCTAGGCGAAATCGCCCTGTACGCACCAAAAACTCGGGAGCAACAGACTAGCAATACCACAGTAATGACACCGAGCTACCTCTTTCCACTTGGCCTTTTCCTGTTACGTGGTAGGGGGAAAACGGTCAATCACGGCAGCGTGAGAATTATGTGCGTAAAACATGCATGCGATTCAGTGTGCAATTCGTCGCGAAGGCGGTCGCTTAAGGACTATTTTGGCATAGTGCGATCGTCGGAGAGGGCTCACGACGTTCGACTGACAAAGCAGATATTTCCGACAAGGTGATGCGGCCCCCACACAGCTGCCGCCGCTGAGAGTGCGGGTGGAGGGGAGGAAGCGTCATAATGACGACACTAAAAAAATGCCCGTCCTCTGTACTACTCGCCTTTGTACATATGGCTCATTGGTCCCCTCTGTACTACTCCGCTTTGTACATATGGCTCTTTGGTCTCCTATTTGTAGGTATTTCCTTCATACATTTCCTATCTAGCACATACCAACCCCTAGCCAGTTTCGTTTTCCCGTTTGTGCGTATACCATTACATCGCACAATTGCTCTTAGCGGGCTCAGCGTTTAAGCAAAACAGAGCTTTTTTTATTATATAATGTTGCAAAAGTCCCCATAGGTCCTATGTATCAAAAAGCGGCCCCTGGTTTGATTGTTGGCTCTGGATTCGCCTGCTACGGACAGTTCAAGTAGAAATTGCCTGCTTAAGGCTGCCTCCGCTAGCCACAGATGAAATTAAAGGTGTGGTGAAGACAAACTTTAGCTCTGTAATTTCAAAGAACTTGCCTTTGGAAGTGGATAAGGGGCCCGGTGAGAAGGTGGCTAGTGAATCGCCACAGTTGTTGGATGCTAATTGCATCAAAATTGGCATCACCATTATTCGGCCGATGCAGACTTTTGAACGAACCAAACTTGTACCTTGTCAGCACCTTTAAAATAAGTTTTCCAGTTAGATGTTTCCTAATTTGAAAAGAAAGTTTTATTGAGTAATTATAGTGTTAATAATTAAAAGTAAACGTTCAGCAAGATTAAGCAATATGCTTGCTCATAACTTACCAAGAAGGGCAGGGTAAGGGGGCACAGTGGTTCTGCATTCTGAAGCGGTGTTTCGCAACTTCAGTATGTTGAAGAACTCTTGGGAGAGAGTCCTGCAGTGGTTGCATCATCATCGCCCTGCTAGGCCTACTATTATTGTCACGTGCCGTGTGCATCTGCATCGTCATCATCACCAGCAGCGGTGCGTGGCCCCAGCATGCAGGATGAGCCATGCGCAACACAATTGAGCCCGGACGGTCGCACGCTGCTGCACCTCTATTTTTAGTCTGTACCGATAAAAACGTAGGAGGGCACGGCTTCCTCTACGGCCCATTCGCGAAAGCCATTTGCTCACCCAATGCAGAAGTGAATGTGTGTTCTGCCGATACCTCCCGGCAGCCATTGCATTGCCAGTTTCCCGGTGCAAGCACACATGTGTATAGCATTGCACAGATAGGCCAGCCCCTTTTGTGTTTCCCTCATACTACTGCGGTTAATGTCAGTTTTGGCAATTCCCAGATCGCTTGAGCATTTTATAGACCTCACTTCCATATGATTATTCATGTTACCTCCTCTGATCCTAAGTCAATCTGGAGTTTTATTTGAAGTAATGCACTTCATATGCGTGAGACAGGCACCTCCCACAGACCTCCAAAAGTCCCAGAATTAACCTGTGACAACCAGTACTACGTGGTACCCGTTGCGGTGGCTCAGTGGCTCAGGTGCTGTGCTGCTGAGCCCAAGGATGTGGGCTCGATCTTGTCCGCGGTGATCGTTTTCCTGATAGGGACGAAAATCGAAAACAACCCATGTCAAAATTTTAACGCACATTAAAGATCCCTGCAGGTGGTCTAAATTAACTTGTAGCCTTGACCATGACGCGCTTCATAACCCAAGTGTAGTTCGGCGCGCAAAACACCCAACATTTGAATTAGACTAACATGGTGAAAGTATGTTAACCACGCAATTTAGGGCGAAGTTTTTCGTTCCGCTTGATCAGCGTGTTGCAGATTTAGTAACGAAGAGGAAGAGGACAAAGGCGGCTAACCGCCAACTATCATTACGATCGGGGAGACGAGAAAGAAGGGAATAAACCTCTCGGTCCGGCTCAGCCATGGCCTCGCGTCCGCGTCCCGTTCCATAACATTTCTGGTGCCGTGAAACCCGGGAACGACGGACCAGCGGACTTCACGGCGCAGTGCCTTCAAGGTGTGCGTGGCCTCAGGTACGTCGGATCGTCTCGGAGGCCTCACCCTTGAACGGTGCCTGCCATGGCTGCGTGCTGGACACAGACCCCCCACCTAGAACCCGGAGATGAACCCTACCCATCGGACAGTCCCGACCCTTGCTTCGGTGCGCTCTCTGGTTTAGATGACAGGCAGGTCGTGGACCAACTTATCAGTTCGCGGGTCATCCTCCGGGCGGACATAACGGAACTAGCCAACACCAGTCACTATCGAATATGAGTATGCTCATCGATTTGCACCGTATGGCAGAACAAAAACAAGACGAACTTCGAAAGCTGGACGGTCATATCCAGAGCCTTCTCGACTTTGACAGTTTTGTGGCAGACTTAGAAGAAGGCGAAGAGTTTTCATACGCGATAAGTCGCACGAAGGTTTCGTTAAGGGAACGAATCTCTCAGGCAACGTTGAGGACGTCGTTCACCGCGACGAAGACTTTGTCGCCACCTCAACCGACGCAGGATCCTTTCAGAGGGGGCACCTCCCTGAAAAGGGACGCGGCCATTGTATCACTCCCATTCGCAACAAGGGCTGCTTGCGAAACCGCGAGTTCGTCGTGTTCAGCGGAAGAGAACACGGAGCAGCACAGCGCCCCTACATTCGCAACGTCGTCGGTGAACCAGGCCGCGGGATGTGGCAGCAACACCAAGTTCGACCAAGCAGCCGGCGCCGTGGCATTTCGCCGAAGCGATGAAAATACCATCTCGGACTCGGATCCGCCCGTGGCCAAGCACAGGAAGCCATCGCACATAGACAACAGGAAGATTAAATCAACGGATGGAAGTGGTTCTTCGTGTCACGACAGGAAGAGATTCACTCGTGCACTGCCGTCATGGAACGAGTGGCTTACTAGCAGACCCCGGAACAAGCGAATTCAAGCACGTGAAATTGAAGCCTCCGTTCTACCACTAGAAGAAAGTAAAACCAGGTTAATGGCAATGACGCAGACGAAAGTGGGAAATACTCAGACAGTGCGCAAAAGGAACATCGAAAGCGAACAGAAAAGGGAAAGCGGACCGCTGACCAGAAGATTGAGGCTGCATCCAGAATACGATTTATCCATGTTCGTCAGGCACTCCGGTTCGAGCAAAACAGCGTGCCCCGTCGTAGCCAAGAAGATAGCAAGAAGAAGGCATCGTGCCGCGAAGCATAGATGGAGGATAAAGAAGGATGTATCTTCCACCTCTCGTCTACGAAGGAATTGACATCGGACTACCCATTTAGGAAAACTACGCTAACGTGTTCTGCACTTTCCCACTAGTCTCACCGTCGGGGGTGGGAGTATGTTGCAGATTTAGTAACGAAGAGGAAGAGGACAAAGGCGGCTAACCGCCAACTATCATTACGATCGGGGAGACGAGAAAGAAGGGAATAAACCTCGGTCCGGCTCAGCCATGGCCTCGCGTCCGCGTCCCGTTCCATAACACAGCGTTCTAAGGAATATGTGCAGCGGGCGCCATCCAAATATTTCGGTGCACTGTCCGCCTACGCGCTGACCACAGAGGGCTTCAAATTCTATTACGGCAGTCATTTCTGCGGCCAGAGTGGTCGGGCCTTTGTATGGCAGCTGCACCAACCTTCAAAGGCGAGAGCCTTTCTAGGGTAACCTCTGTTGAAACTTTCAGGACTACGATTGTGTTTATCTATGAATAGAAACAATTAGGCACAAAATTCTAACATATACTTCCCTTATACGTTTTCTTTCCTTCTCTTGTTTGTCACACCGTGAGGAAGGGGAGTAGGTGGGTGTGCGCCATTGTCTGAGAAGAGAGGCGGAGTTCGGGTCCTTCTCCCAGCGCTATATGGCCTTGATCCAGGTGGCCATTGCTTGCTGGCCGCAGTGACTACTAACTAGCATGCGTATGCTACGGCTACAGCACACCTTCTGAGAAACAGCTGGGCGCCAGCCCCATGCAAACAGCAAGGCACGTTGATGTTTCCGCTACATGTGCCACTGTGCTTCTCTCTCTGTCACTGGCCGCATTCTGCGGTACTGCTCCTGGCGCAGCGCGAGCCTGAATCACGCCTGGGCAGCTAAGTAGGCCCGCCCAGCCGAAATAATAAGAAAATACAAGTATGTTAACCCCTCCTGCCAAATAACAAATGTCTGTCCATCTATCTGAAGAACTGAGACTTCACGAACTTTCCAAAAGGATTGACTGTAACAACAAGAATCAGATAGTCTGAACAATAAATATCCAGAGGGTGGACAATTGGTACAATGCTGTGTTGTCAAGTTGCCATCCCAGCGCTGTCACCACTGTTCCAAGTGAACGCAAGCACGTCTTGTAGAAGTCTCAAACTTATCTTGTGTAGCTATCCAAGACATCTTGATCTGCACATTAGGACAGCTACCACACTTCTATATGACATCTTGGCGAGACCTCCAAGATGTCTACGCAACACCTGATCAAGATTTTTATAGACATTGCCAAGACGGGAGATAGCCATCCTGTAGCTCGGCTAACGCGACGAGCCTGAGCCCGAATGTCTTGTAGCCTGAGCTACAAGACGTCTTGCAAGATATTCTTGATGATATCTCAGAGACTGCTAAAAATTCCAACAAGACGTTTACAGGACGAATACTAAACACCTCATAGCTATCTGGATGGAAAGCAACAAAACGTTTATTTTCCGTTTTGACGACATTCTCAAAAATTTTGAATAGCAATCTACGAGACGACTTCTAAGCATGCCAGATAGAGACATAATGTCTTCTGAAGATGTTTTCTAGTAGTTATGGAGACATAAAGGAAAACCTCTCACAGCAGTTTACGCCAGCGTAATTATAGTCATCTTGCTTTGTTTGCATCAGAAATGTAGATGGGTAGGTTTGTTTGCCGTGCAGAGTTTGCGATTCTTCAGCATTGAGCCCTCCTTGTGGCATGCGAAGGATAGGATAGTGTGTTTCAGCAGTTACAGTAGCTGTTAGGTTTGTAGGTCACGTGACAGGGACACATATTGTAGTGCCAAGTTTCGACACTACGAACCGCCACCCTTACGATTTCAGGAAGTTTGCTGCCAAATTAAAATGATTTCCGCCTATTTGTTTAGAAATTGCTTGTGGTTACCGGGCTATATAAAACGCTGACTTTCATATGAGCTAGAGAACATATACGCGACAAAAATCGGTTGTCTGTCCCTTTAAATCTGGATGTTTCTTAGCCACTTATTATAGCGCAAGGTACTCTGCGCTACCTCGAGCAGTCTTCGCGGGGTGACCAGTTTTGCCCTTGCGCGCTAGAGGTCAAACCACACCCCCTTCCGTAAGCGCCCGGAAGCCTATTCCCAAACCATATCCCGTAGGGGACCAGGCCGACACCCCCCCCCCTTCCTAAATTGCGCCCCAGCATCGTGATGTCACCGACGTCACTTCCACTGAAGCTGTAGCCAAAATGGCGGCGCCCATTCGAAAGCATTCCTGCTGTGGACTCTCAGGCTTCTCAGGTATTGCGCTTGCTTTGGATCCCAGGATGCGTGCTTTGGCAAACTACACGCACCGCTACGTATTGCTCAAGTCGTCGCTACGCCTTTGCGAGAGTTCGCTGCACGTTTGCTTTTGGTGTGAGAGGAGCGCAGCGCTGTCGCAGTTAGAATCTCGGTGATTTGCCCGTAGGAGGCATGTCCACGCAATCTTTTGGTTGATACCTTCAGTGCTAGGTGCATTTAGAATATAGTATTCAGAAATGTAGATGGGTCCCCGCACGGGGCACCTTGAGTATTCATGGTGACGGTGAGCAGCGACACCGCGGACCCCGAGCTCCCATACATAAGCCGTGTCCAACCGTGGCGAGGTGTTGAAAGGTGAAGGGTAGAAGCCGTAAACGGTGGCCGTCGGAGCCTTGGTCAAGCTCCGGCCGATGGGCTCCCTGCCTGTCTACCACGCAGGGAGCTCCGGGACCTCTTTGACTACCAGGGTAAGGTCAAAGGAGAAAGTACCCCCGTCTCGCTGCTTTTATACTATGCCGTATGGTATTTTCAACCCTCCCCCCCCCCCCCCAACCGTGATCGGCCCCCTAAAAGGGGCCGCACCGAAGTATCGTTTCCCCCATTGCCATCTTTGACATTTTCTGAACCTGATCATTACTCTCGATTTCTTGTCATGGAGTCCATCAATCCAACCCACCCTCTTGCATCTCAGTCAGTCTTCTTGATCGCCAAGTATCTTGAAGCCATAATAGGAAAATCGTATAAGTGCAAAAAACAAAGGTCTGGTGAACTCTTCATCGAAATAAATGACAATTAGGCAGCAGTCCACAAGGCTTCTAGCTCAGACTATACTGGCTGATCTCGACATCAGGGTCACACCCCATCGGAGCCTCAACTGCTCGCAGGGTGTGATATCCGAGACAGATCTCCTGAACGAAACGGATGCGTATCTCCTTGCCGGCTTGAAGGAGCAGGGCGTCACTGCCGTGAGACGCATCACTATCCGCAGAGACGACAAGGAGATTCCCACCAAGTATATTATCTTGACTTTTTACCGCGCAGTTCTCCCACAACACATAAATGCAGGTTTTATCCGTTGCTCCATCCGTCCGTACATCCCGAACCCGCGGCGCTGTTTTAAGTGCCAGCGGTTCGGGCACGGTATAAACTCTTGCCGTGGGCGAACGACGTGTGCGAAATGCGGGGCGCATGATAATCCAAGCGACAATTGTCCATCCGATACCCTGTCTTGTGTGAACTGCGGCGGGCCGCATGCAGCGTACTCCCGCAAGTGTGAAAAGTTCCAACTGGAAAAAAAAGATAATCAACATCAAGGTAACTGAGAACATCACCTTCCCGGAGGCGCGAAAGAGGTTCGCCTCTTTCCCCCTGGGGAGGTACGCCGACGCGGCTCGCCGGGGGGCGGAGCGGCGTCTGGTGTCCACAGGGACCCAGTTCAGCGAGTCTGACCTGGTCCCGCCCCCGCCCCCCCCCCCCCCCTTGGGTTGCCTCACGCAGCCCAACCCGGCACCACGCCGCTTGCTGAGGCAGCAGCGGTTGTGGTGCAAAGCACTTTTGTTGGGACCGGTGCCGCTCCCGCCTCCACCTCCCCGTCCTCCAGTGCGTTGGAGGGTACCGAGGTGATGGACACCACGGGCCCCGCATCGGCTCCCACCGCCACCGCACCGCCCGTGCCACTTTTGGCGTCCCCGACGCCCGCGGCGGTGGCGGCTCAAACGAAGGGTTCCCGAAGGGGGGCCAAGTCCGGGGGGCCCGGTCCGTCGGGCACCCCTCGGACATCCGACGACGAGATGGACGTCGCGCCGTTCCTGCCTGCAACGCAGCGCAAGGAGCGGCCTCCGACGGCCAAGCCAGTAGAAAGGCCTAAAAAGCCTAATCCAAGAGTAACAGCCCCGAAAGACGACACATGAACACACACGAACACACACACTCCAGTCATTCTTAAATTTAAATAATGGGAACAGAAAACATCATCCAATGGAACTGCAGAGGCCTCCTTAAAAATCTTGACGATGTGTATGAGATTCTGCATGCCAGTCAGCCAAGTATCATGTGTCTCCAGGAAACCCACCTCAATTATAAACAAACAAATTTCTTAAATAGGTACATGGTATTCAGAAAGGACAGGGTTGGCTGCACCCACTCTTTAGGAGGTGTGGCCATTATCGCCCGGAAATCATTAGCATGCCACCCTCTCTCTTTAAACACTGACCTCGAGGCTGTACAATAATATTTAATAGGTTGATCCATTTACATCTCTCCTGATTTTGCACTTCTGAGCTTTGATTTTGAGGCACTAGTTGACCAGCTGGCCGAACCATACATACTAACAGGCGACCTTAATGCGCACAACTCTCTTTGGGGCTCCTCCAGAATGGATGCCCGAGGTCGCCTGATAGAGAAGTTTCTTACATCCTCCGGAGCATGCCTTTTCAACAAAAAACAGCCTACATACCATAACTTAGGACACAATACATACTCGCATCTTGACTTGGCTATTGGTTCCGCAGTTCTCTTTCCATGTCTTGAGTGGGGTGTGGGCACAGACCCATATGGTAGTGAACATTTCCCCAGTTCATTAACGTATATAGGTATAGGCCCGAGCAGTCCATCTTTCCATAAAAAGTTTAATGAATCAAAAGCAAACTGGAGCACATTCACACAAACATCTCAACTACACCACACATCCATAAAACACCTACACGTGGAGGAAGCCGCCCAACTCGTCACGGCGCACATCCTCGACGCCGCCGAAAAAATTCCCCAGGCCTCCAGTGGGTCCCGCACCCCAAGGAGGCCCTGGTGGAACGAGGACTGCAGGCGGGCGCGAGAGGCCCAGAACAAGGCGTGGGGTGTCCTTCGCCGGTACCCCACGTCAGATAACCTCATTTCTTTTAAACGGGCAAAGGCTTTTGGGAAGCGAGTGCGTCGTGAGGCGAAAAGGGAGAGTTGGCACACCTTCCTCACTTCCATCAACTCATACACTGATACACACAAAGTCTGGACACGAATACGAAAACTAAAAGGACAACAGACACACAGCCTGCCCCTGGTTAGTACAACAGGGGACATACTGGAAGACCAGGCTAACACACTCGCACAACACTTCCAACACGTGTCCAGTTCAGCACACTACACAAACACTTTCATGACACACAAAACATCTGCGGAGAAGAAGTCCCTGCGTGATAACAACAAGTCGCACACTTCTTACAATTCTCCTTTTTCATAGCTTGAATGTAAAGCGTTCAAACTTTGACTATTAAACAAGGATGAGAAAAGCTACAACACAGGACGAAGCGCAAACTAACAACTGATTTATTTACGTGGATGAACATATATATACACACGTGCTTGTGTGGAAAGGAGATGCAAAAAAATATACAAAAAGATACAAAAAAGTTTGAACGTATGTGATTACAACTGCACACTGTGTTACAAGGAGCGCGTGCTCAGTTCTTCAGCTCAGTTCAATTCATGAGCTGAAGGTTGCTCTGAGCACATGTAAGCCTTCAGCTCCAGGTGCAGACAAAATCACATACACCATGATACAACACCTACACCCAGACACTCTTGAAACACTCCTACATCTATACAACAACATATTGCTTTCGGGGCACATTCCTCGCTCTTGGAGGGAGGCCATAGTAGTGGCTTTCCTGAAGGAAGGAAAGGACCCTTCCTCTCCCGCTAGCTATCGGCCCATCGCCCTCACAAGGTACCTGTGCAAGCTCCTC
Source organism: Haemaphysalis longicornis (assembly GCF_048455015.1). Lineage (NCBI taxonomy): Eukaryota > Metazoa > Arthropoda > Arachnida > Ixodida > Ixodidae > Haemaphysalis > Haemaphysalis longicornis. Next base: position 285,290,256 of record NW_027526203.1, on the reverse strand, counting down.
GAGAAGATGATGAACAGGAGACTCGTGTACTTTCTTGAGTACAATGGTCTTCTCGAGAGCTGCCAGGCAGGCTTCAGGGCGGGGCGGTCCACCAACGACCAACTCGTCGCGCTCGAGTTCTATGTAAAAGGATGCTTTCCTCCACAAACAATATTGTATGACGGTATTCTTTGATCTGGAAAAAGCGTACGATACCGCGTGGCGGTATGGCATCCTAAGCGACCTCAAGTCCTTCGGCATAACAGGTAACATGATGAACACACTTGTCAGCTACTTGTCTCAAAGAACCTTTCGTGTGCGAGTTGGAACTGCACTCTCTAGGGTTCATGTGCAGGAAAATGGAGTGCCGCGTTTTAAGTTGCACCCTTTTTATTGTGAAAATGAATTCCCTTAGGAAGGCGCTGCCACCGTCGATTTCTTGTTCAATCTATGTAGACGACGTTCAACTCTCCTTTAAATCCTGTAACTTGACTGTCTGTGAGCGCCAGGTCCAGCTTGGTGTTAACAAGCTAGCTGGCTGGGCAGATAGCAGTAGTTTTAAATTTAATCCCGGAAAGTGCACTTGTGTTTTGTTTTCCAAGAGGCGTGGCATCCGGCCGGATCCAGACATTCAACTCAATGGTGTCTCGATTCCTGTCAAAAAGGAACACAAGTTTTTAGGTATAATCTTCGACGAAAAGCTCACGTTCACACATAAAACATCTAAAACATAAATGCTTAAAGACAATGACTATCCTGAAGGTTCTCTCGCACATTTCTTTTGGCGCTGACAAACAACTTCTTTTACGTGTTTTTACCAGCTTGATAGGTTCATGATTGGACTATGGTAGCGTTGTTTATGGGTCAGCAAGTAAAACATCCCTCAAAACGCTGGACCCACTGCTCCATCTCGGGCTCCGCCTGGCGTGTGGCGCCTTCCGCACTAGCCCGGTCGAAAGCTTCTATGTGGAGTGCAACAAATGGAACCTACAACGTCAGCGAGCATACACAGATCTCCTTTATGCCTTTAAAATTTCATCCATGCCACACCATCATTTTAAATCAGTTTTTCATGATACATCCTTGACTGAACTCCTTTTAAATCGACCATCGTTCTCTGCGCCCTTCTCTTATATAGTTAGAGAGGAAGTGTCAGAGCTTGCTGTCTCCTTTTTAGATACAATCTAAAGTTCACTAACAGATTTTATAGCACCATGGCATCTCCGCCCTGTATCATGCGACACATCTTTCACACATGTAGATAAAAACCGAGCTCCCACATGTGCAATTCTGCAGCATTTCTTGTATTTGCAGCAGAAGTACCAATGTTCTGAATTTTATACGGACGCTTCTAGAACTGCCACCTCTGTGTCCTGCGGGGCGCATGGGCCCGGCCTGAGTGTCACGAGAACTCTTAACAGTAATACAAGTATCTTTACGGCACAGGCTTATGGTGTACTTCTTGTTGTTAACCATATACTTCAAAGCCACATCCCACAATCCATTATCTATACAGATTCCCTCAGTGTTGTGCGGGCATTGTCGTCAACAAAGTCTTCAAAAAATCACGTTGTAAATCTTATCATCAAAAGTATTATGTCTGTGTATGTCCACAAATTTGAACTCATCCTTTGCTGGGCCCCTGGCCCAGCAAAGGATGAGTTCAAAAAGGATGAGTTCAAAAAAGCAGCGGATCGAATGGCTGCTGCTGCTACACTCTTGAATACAGTAGACATAACCACATTACCCTACACCGACGTGAAACCACACATCAGACAACAACTTCGAAAAACATGGCAAACACACTGGAGCGAACAAACAGACAAGTTACACGTAATAAAACCACTCTTAGGACCATACACCACCGACACACGTAATAGATACACTGAAGTTGCCTTGGCTAGATTACGGATAGGGCACACACATGCAACGCACTCGCACCTGCTCACTGGATCTCCAAGACCTCTGTGCAGCAGGTGCGGAGAGGCCCTATCCATGATCCACATCCTCATACAATGTAAGGAACTCGACATCACACGACGCAAACACTTCCCACAACTACACACACGACATATTCCACCACACCCGTCATACTTCTTAGGAGATGATGCCTTGTTCTCTGTTCAGCGTACCTTTAAGTTCCTATCCGAAGTTCATTTCTTACAACTCATCTCATACCACCCATAATTTTACCCCTGGTCCTATACACCAGCCACCTTATTTATCTTTTAACCACTCATGTTATTCACCCTGGCCCTATACACCAGCCGTGCTCATAGTCATTAACTGATTTTATGCTTTCCCTCCTCCTCAAATAACTTTGTATTTGGCGCTCTTTGCCCATGTCGGCCTTGCGCCATTAAACTTAAACCATCATCATCAATGTAGATGGGTGGAGATGTTTGATAAAAAAACATGCAACGTTAACTGAAAACTCTACGAAATGCGGAAAATATGCACGCTCTTCCATGCAACGTCACCCTGTCCAAGGGTATTCTAAGAGTTAGAACTCAAAAATTGCGTATACCACTTCTTTGGTGAAATATGGGAGGCAGCTTTGACTAGCTTGTCACCTCTAGATCAACGTGGGCTGATTGAGAGGGCAGGGAACAAGCTGCTGCATTAGGGGCTTTGGATTTCGGGCTCCCCTCTGCCCAAACTCCCACTCTTTCTTACTGAACAAAGATATTTGCTTTCTATCTCTCTCTCTCTCAGAAAAACCAAAACGCTTAGACCAGCCACGGCATGAGGGAATAAGCTCTTTGTACGACAGATAGTGTCGCCTTGTCCCTGAAACTGACCAAGATCAAGCAGCCGCAACCTTCACGTCCACATGTTCAGCCACACAAGCGTAGATCGCGTCTGTTATTTGTGTGTCAGGGCAATTTAAAACTATCTTGGCTAACCTTCGGTAACTGGAAAGCAGAAATTGTAAACGCAGCAACTCCCTTCTAAAACGCTCATTCGGCGTCAAAGTAACGCTATCGCGTCCAACATGTCACTGCAACTTTTTCTGATGCAAAAATAACTGTCGGACGGTCTACTTCATCCTGATAGATAGCAACGTGATGTTGGAATTGCGCCTAACTCCATTAGCTTGGGCAGACGTTAGTGGAACATCTTCTGTGGAAATAACAATGGGACACGCGACGTTATCACGCGCATTTGGAGGCTGCTGTGAGCGGCCTCTGATTCTGATGCGCATGCTTCCGTTCTATCACCGTTGTGACGCCCGGCCGCCGGTAATGGCCGCGTTTTTCAGTTTAGGTTCCCAAAACGGCAATCTTCACGAGCTGTTTGCGTCGCGCGCATTCACGCTTGAAACGCAGTATATTTGCATGTCGCACTCTTTTTATTGGCACTGTTGGATGGCCTTATTTTTACACCGTCGAAAATTTTTACACCGTCGAAACAACAACAACAACAACAACAACAACAACAACAACAACAACAACAAGTGGTTGAAAGAGGGCATGCTGCCTTCGTGCCATCCTGCGGCTGGCACTGCGGCGCAGCCCTCTTACTGTGGGGTGGTTGAAAGAGGGCATGCTGCCTTCGTGCCATCCTGCGGCTGGCACTGCGGCGCAGCCCTCTTACTGTGGGGTGGTTGAAAGAGGGCATGCTGCCTTCGTGCCATCCTGCGGCTGGCACTGCGGCGCAGCCCTCTTACTGTTGGGTGGTTGAAAGAGGGCATGCTGCCTTCGTGCCATCCTGCGGCTGGCACTGCGGCGCAGCCCTCTTACTGTGGGGTGGTTGAAAGAGGGCATGCTGCCTTCGTGCCATCCTGCGGCTGGCACTGCGGCGCAGCCCTCTTACTGTGGGGTGGTTGAAAGAGGGCATGCTGCCTTCGTGCCATCCTGCGGCTGGCACTGCGGCGCAGCCCTCTTACTGTGGGGTGGTTGAAAGAGGGCATGCTGCCTTCGTGCCATCCTGCGGCTGGCACTGCGGCGCAGCCCTCTTACTGTGGGGTGGTTGAAAGAGGGCATGCTGCCTTCGTGCCATCCTGCGGCTGGCACTGCGGCGCAGCCCTCTTACTGTGGGGTGGTTGAAAGAGGGCATGCTGCCTTCGTGCCATCCTGCGGCTGGCACTGCGGCGCAGCCCTCTTACTGTGGGGTGGTTGAAAGAGGGCATGCTGCCTTCGTGCCATCCTGCGGCTGGCACTGCGGCGCAGCCCTCTTACTGTGGGGTGGTTGAAAGAGGGCATGCTGCCTTCGTGCCATCCTGCGGCTGGCACTGCGGCGCAGCCCTCTTACTGTGGGGTGGTTGAAAGAGGGCATGCTGCCTTCGTGCCATCCTGCGGCTGGCACTGCGGCGCAGCCCTCTTACTGTGGGGTGGTTGAAAGAGGGCATGCTGCCTTCGTGCCATCCTGCGGCTGGCACTGCGGCGCAGCCCTCTTACTGTGGGGTGGTTGAAAGAGGGCATGCTGCCTTCGTGCCATCCTGCGGCTGGCACTGCGGCGCAGCCCTCTTACTGTGGGGTGGTTGAAAGAGGGCATGCTGCCTTCGTGCCATCCTGCGGCTGGCACGGCGGCGCAGCCCTCTTACTGTGGGGTGGTTGAAAGAGGGCATGCTGCCTTCGTGCCATCCTGCGGCTGGCACTGCGGCGCAGCCCTCTTACTGTGGGGTGGTTGAAAGAGGGCATGCTGCCTTCGTGCCATCCTGCGGCTGGCACTGCGGCGCAGCCCTCTTACTGTGGGGTGGTTGAAAGAGGGCATGCTGCCTTCGTGCCATCCTGCGGCTGGCACTGCGGCGCAGCCCTCTTACTGTGGGGTGGTTGAAAGAGGGCATGCTGCCTTCGTGCCATCCTGCGGCCGGCACTGCGGCGCAGCCCTCTTACTGTGGGGTGGTTGAAAGAGGGCATGCTGCCTTCGTGCCATCCTGCGGCCGGCACTGCGGCGCAGCCCTCTTACTGTGGGGTGGTTGAAAGAGGGCATGCTGCCTTCGTGCCATCCTGCGGCCGGCACTGCGGCGCAGCCCTCTTACTGTGGGGTGGTTGAAAGAGGGCATGCTGCCTTCTCATGCATGTATGTAGGCATCATGCATGTAGGCATCTCAAGCCGTTAAACGAAGCACAATCGGTTCGCGCTTCATGAGCAGCGCTTTTTAAAATTTTTTCTCGACTATTGTGTTTCTGTTTGCTTTCGTGTTTGTGTTCGTATTCTTGCCACTGTTAAGCCAGTTTCCAGTTGTAAATTTGATGTGCATAATAAAAATACACAGAGGGACCCGGTAAGTTTTTTCTCAATTGTTTTGCAAGTGCCATAATTGCTTCGCAAAGTTGATGCATTTGTTTATTGTGCCTCGCGGTCCGATTTCTGTTTTATATATGCCATTGCACAGGAAATTGTTTAACGAGTGCGCATTAATTAAATAAGTAACGTTAAATAAATTCCTGTATAAAGGCATGTATAAAGCAGAAACCGAGCAGCGAGGCATCCCATAACATAGGCATTAGTCATAAAGACTGGCCACAACGCCAAAAATGTGCATGAGAATTCACGGGGTGCACCCATAGGCATTATCATGGCAACATACTTTGACAAGCCTTGTCCAATATTGGCCTTCCAGAGCTTGGCCAATTGTTGGCTTGTCACCTTTCCCAAGCGCCAGCCAATAATGGCGGCCGAGGTATTGCCAAGCTCGGACACATTGGTCACTGATGATTTGCCGTGCTTGGGCTTGGCAATTTCTGCTGTTTGGGAACGTCTTGTACACATTGAGGTTCGTGTCTTCTAGTCATCTTAGTAAAGATGACTTATCAACATCTCACGGAGATCAAGACGTCGGACATCTTGCTCAGGTGTCCTGTAGATATCTCTCTTAAGACATCTTTGAGACGTAAAAAATACACGTCTTATAGCTAACTCGCATAGCGCAAGATATCTCAGACCTTGCAAGACCATGGTAGACATCTATAAGACGTTTTGTGTTCAGTGGGGTTGCGAAGTTGCTTTGCTCAGCCCGCGACCAACGCGACGCGTAGCTCAGCGACGAAGTTGTTGAGCCGACGGTGAGGTAATGCAGCATTTATATGCAGTATGTATTAATGTATATCAAGGGCGTTATGGCTCCCACAAAGGCGAGAACACGTCTCATGCCGGCGCCTTCGTTGAATGCAGCGCTCGCTGCTGCTTCCGGGCTGTTTTATACTTCCGGGGGTCAGTTGGCACCGCGAGCAGTTCAAATCCCTCCAATCGGGACTCTTTGCTGGCCACAGTTTGAATTCGACGAATTGGGGCGAAGTGATTGCGTCACCCATCCGCCGCGAAGAGGAAAGGGGAGGCGACTCTTCGGCGCCGTTTCCCGGCGTGCTGGTGCACGTCTGCTGCGGTCCGTATGTCCGAGGCGTGATTTGGCCCAGCCGTCGGCGCGTCGCCAGGCGAAGTGAATTTGTGCCGGGCGCTGTGGCACAACAGCTGACAGCATGGGGCATATGCTGGCCCTAAGCCAGTGTGCTCAAGGTAATAGTGAGAAAGATCGGGTGCAAGTTCGTGGAACGGTGCGATGTGAACTATGACCAAGAGACAAGAATTTGGATTGTCGCGACGGCGACAGAGAGATGAGAAGACACACGTCTGCACGCTACAGCGCCGTGGGCCCAAACTGGAGGCCCCGCTTTATTCCACCTCGTGCCCAGCGCGCACCGCAAGCGCGTGGTCGGCACTCGCCACTCGTGGCTCAGCCCCAGCGTCATCGTTCCTGGAGCGTGCCCGTTTGCGGCAGCAGACGACGCAAGCTGCTGGGGCGCCGCCACATAGCCCCCCCCTCTTCATACGGAGTGTCGTCAAAACGGACAGTCTTTGCGCTGGGATGTTCGCGGGTGGGGCTGCGAACGGAGGGGAGAGTGGTGGTGTTCAGGGTGGAGTGGTGGATGGTGGTGTCGAAGGCAGGCGGTTCAGCCTCGGTGAAAGCGGGCTTGAGGCGATCGATGGAAACGACAGTGTCGCGGCCGTTAACGCGAACTGTAAACGTCTTTTCGCCGCGTGAAATGACGAGATGAGGGCCGGTGTAGGGCGGTTGAAGTGGCCGGCGGGCACTGTCGACACGGATGAAAACGTATTGGCTGACAGAAAGACTTGGGTGAATAAAAGTGGGTTTTGTGGAACACGGCCGTGGCGGTTGGGGACGGATATAGCTGAAAAACCGGGTTAAATCCTTTACGTAGGATGGGCCAGGAGAGGAAGGGTTATCTTGAGGCTGTGGAGGGACCAGGAAGTCTGCCGGTAATCGCAAAGACGTGCCGTAGACCATTTGGGATGCGGCACAACCAAGATCATCTTTGATGACAGTGCGCAATCCTAGCAGCACAAGAGGAAGGTGAACTGCCCACTGCTCAGGTGATTCGTGAGCCATCAGCGAGGCCTTGAGCTGACGATGAAACCTCTCGACCATGCCGTTGGCTTGAGGATGATAGGCCGTTGTTTTTAGGTGAGTAACACCGAGTAGGCATGTCAAGTGGCGAAAGAGTGTGGACTCAAATTGGCGGCCACGGTCTGTGATAATCTCCGACGGCACGCCAAAACGGGCGATCCACGTCGACATAAGCGTGGAAGCAACAGTCTCAGCCGTAATATCGTCGATTGGAGAAGCCTCCGGCCAGCGGGTAAAACGGTCGATCACTGTCAAGATGTAGCGGCAGCCCTTAGATGGTGGTAGTGGGCCAACAAGGTCCACGTGAATTGTGGAGAACCTTGAGTCCGGTAGTGGGAAAGTAGCCAGAGGCGATGTGGTATGCCGAGAGACCTTGCATTGTTGGCAGGCGAGGCAGGAACGGGCCCAGGCGCGTACGTCAGTATTCATGCCCGGCCAGACGTATCTCTCGGCAATCAAACGCCGTGAGGCACGAACTCCAGGATGAGAGAGACGGTGAATAGAGTTGAAGGCAATGCGCCTGAGAGACGCAGGAAGGTACGGCCGTCTGCGGCCTGAGACCGGGTCAATGTCGCAAACGATGCTGATTCCCGAATCAGGGCATAGAATGTCCTCGAGTTGCAGAGAGGAGCTGTTTGAAGAACGTAGAGTTCGGAGCTCCTCGTCATCGCTTTGGGCTTGGGCCAACTCCTGAGAACTGAAACCGGGGTTCTGTATGGCGGAAATACGGCTAAGGGCGTCGGCTGGAATGTTGTTAACTCCCTTGACATGCCGAATGTCCGTCGTAAACTCTGCAAGATAAGCCAAATGTCGCGTCTCTCGGGGAGAATATGTAGTCTTCGATGACTTGAAGGCGTTCGTAAGAGGCTTGTGATCGGTGAAGATCACGAAGCTGCGGCCTTCGAGGAAAAAGCGGAAATGCTTCACAGCGAGGTATGCCGCCAGGAGTTCCCGTCCGAAAGTGCTGTACCGTTGCTCAGTGGGAGAAAGCTTCTTCGAAAAGAAACCGAGCGGGTGCCAGCTGCCGCGGATGTGCTGCTGAAGTACACCTCCAATCGCACAGTGGGAAGCATCTACCATCAGGCTTGTGGGAGCGTTGTGGCGCGGGTGCACGAGGAGGGTAGAAGAGGCCAGGCGCTCCTTGATGGTAGTGAATGCGCGATCAGCGGCTTCAGACCATTCAAGACTGCACTCAGGAGACTTGGAAGTTTGAAGGAAAGTTTCGAGAGGTTGAACAATGGCCGCACATTCCGGGATGAACCGTCGGTAATAATTCACCAGCCCTAGGAAACGGCGCAGTTGGCGCAAGGACTCAGGTCGGGGAAAGTCGATTATGGCCTTCACTTTGTCTGGCAGAGGGCGAATTCCATTGCAGTCAACGAAATGACCGAGAAACTCCAACGACGGCAACCCGAACGCACACTTGTCGCTATTAAGGATGAGGCCATGCTCTGCTAGGCGTTCGAAAACTATCCGCAGATGGTGCAGGTGCTCAGATAGCGATGAACTGGCGACAAGAACGTCATCTATGTAGGCGAAAACAAAAGGTAGACCACGGAGGACGACGTCTATGAAGCGCTGAAAAGTCTGAGCTGCGTTGCGTAACCCGAAAGGCATTCGAGTGAATTCGAAGAGGCCAAACGGTGTAATGATGGCAGTTTTCTTGACGTCATCCGGGGCTACGGGGATTTGGTGGTAGGCTTTTTGGAGGTCAAGCTTTGAAAAGATGGTACATCCACTGAGGTTATTGGTGAAGTCCTGTATGTTAGGTAGGGGGTACCTGTCGGGTACAGTGGCCACGTTCAAGGAGCGGTAATCACCACAGGGTCGCCAGTCTCCTGATTTCTTCGGGACCATGTGTAACGACGAGGACCAGTTGCTCGATGACGGGCGAGCAATGCCGATTTCAACCATGTGGTGAAATTCCTGTTCCGCGATTTTATGTTTCTCTGGAGCCAGTCGACGCGCCACGGCGTGCGTAGGTGGACCGGTGGTGATGATCTGATGAACGACGTCATGCTTCACTGGCTTTGTCCAGTCTGGAGGGGCAGTCAGGGAAGGAAACTCGTTCAGCAATTCCCGGTACGGAGAAGGTAGGTCGCAAAGAAGCGTGAATGCGAACGGATGGACTGGAGACGATTTGCCGATGACAGAAAGGCCGGTTGTGGCGTCCAGGATTCTTTTTCGGGCCATGTCAACCAGGAGGCCGAAGTGCGAAAGGAAATCGGCTCCTAGAATGGCGTGACTCACGTTGGCCACGAGGAAAATCCAGCGGAACGCACGGCGTAGGCCGATGTTTACCATCAGGGATTTTTTTCGGTACACGGGAATGCTGGACTTGTTAATAGCTTGGAGATGGCACAGTGGTGCTTGAGTGCGGTCACAGGAATTAGCGGGGAGCACACTCACTTCAGCACCAGTGTCAACTAGGAAACGTTGACCACTGGTTGCATCTGTGATGTAGAAGAGGCGACTGTCGCTGGCTTGGGAATCGGTCGCCGCCGCTAACGATCCCTCGCCTCGTTTCCCGGCCAGCCGCAAGGACGGGTGCAACGTTGCGCCGCTGCACCGAAGCGGCGATGGTACCAGCACAATGAATCAGGGTGTTGAGGTGGCTGGCGCGTTGTGCCTTCCTGGCGAAATACTTGCGGAGACGGGGTACGGCGAGAAGGGCCAAACCGGCGAGCTCGAGGGTTGCGAGGCGGCGGCGAGCTGTAACCAGCCGAGGCGACAAGCTCCTCCAAGTTTTGCATGCGCTCTCGGAGAGCGGCGAGGTCGTCGGATAGCGGTGAGGGCAAAGGAGTAGCAGGCGCCGCCACGGTGGTATGGTCGGAAGATTGAGCGGATGCCACCGTGGACAAGGGCGGATGCAACGTGGCGACTTCCATTATCTTGTCAGCATGCGCGGCCAACGCGGATAAGGGAAGGTCAGAAGCAGTCGCGAGGATCATCTGCACGGAAGAGGGGAGCCGTCGCAGGAAAAGCTCCTTCAACAAACGGGAGTCCGTGGCAGAAGGTGCGTCGCCGAGCAGGGTTTGCAGTTCGTGAAGGAGCTGCGAAGGTCGACGGTCACCCAACTCCTCTGCAGAAAGCAGCCCCTGGAAACGCTGCCGTTCCGAAGGGCTCGTGCGGCTCAAGATGGCTGCCTTCAACGTGTCGTAAGGGTTCGTGGTAGGCGGGTTGGCAAGGATGTCACGAACCTCAACCGCGATCTCAATAGGCAGTGACTGTTGTAGATGGTTGAAGCGGGTCTCTTGCGACGTGATGTGACTCACTCGGAAGCTTGCCTCGGCTTGAAGGAACCACACGTCGGGGTGCTTAGCGCTGAAGGGGGGCAAACGGCAAGCGACGGCGGAGATGCAAGGTGGAGAGGCAGCGGAGGACACAGAAGGACCGCTGGCGTCGCGGGGAGGGTCCATTCTGAGTACGTGGCTCCGCTGCAACGTCCGGGTCACCAATGTCGCGACGGCGACAGAGAGATGAGAAGACACACGTCTGCACGCTACAGCGCCGTGGGCCCAAACTGGAGGCCCCGCTTTATTCCACCTCGTGCCCAGCGCGCACCGCAAGCGCGTGGTCGGCACTCGCCACTCGTGGCTCAGCCCCAGCGTCATCGTTCCTGGAGCGTGCCCGTTTGCGGCAGCAGACGACGCAAGCTGCTGGGGCGCCGCCACAGGATAATAGCTGGCTGCACATGGAAGGATATTTGGTAGATATTGTTCCTGCTCTGGCTTTGGTACAACAGACATAAGCCACATCGGGCCACTGATTGTATGCAGCAGGTGGTAAAAACGTGTACATTGTGAAACGGAGTTAGCTACCAATATCCTTCATAAGCATTTGTCAACCGAGCGATCGTCCAGTACACATGCTGACACCTCGTAAGGGAGCCCTTGCGCATGCATAGCATGTGAAGAGACACACCTATGCACATGTGGCGAAATGTGCATTACCTCTGTGCCAAACCGAGCAAAACACAGCCCAAGATATTGGCTTGCACAATGTGAAGACTCACTCTTGCATGGTACGTATTTGTGATGGATGGATTTTTATGGCACAAGGTCAACTACGGCAAAGAGTGCCAAAAATAAGTGGTTAGCCAACAGAGATGAAAAGGTATACGTGGTAAACCTGGTAAGTAAGAATAACAACAAAATCAATTAATGACAATGGAGATGGTTAGTGTAGAGGGCCAGTTTTTGATTACGCATATGAAATTAGCTGTAAGAATTTTATCTGTGACAAGTACGTACTTAACTATGTGCTCTTGTATAGCACCGTAAAAGCTTGTTAATTCGAAATCGGCTAATTCGAACTCACGCCGCAGTCCCGGCACAGCCCTGAATATTTCAAGTGAGGAAAACTCCAATAATTCGAACGCGTCAGTATCCAGAACGGTTAATTCGAACTATGATTCCCTCGTTGCCATTGCTCCGGGCAGAAGAAGTCAGCCCAGAGTGATTGCAATGTGTTGGAAATTCAAATTAAACCTAGTTTACTAGAGACGCGAAACAACGAAACAGAAAAACAACAGCGTGGCGCGCGCGCACTACGCTCCTGCAACAGCCTATTTCACGTCTACAGAGGGCGCCGTGCCACCAATGCCACTGATCCGGCACATGCCAATATTATTTATGAAGTATGATTTATAAAGTCGCCTGCCACAAACGTGTAGTACTAGCGCCGAATTCGTGATAACGAGTCCAGAGGTGGCTTCTTTGTGTTCTGCCCGAGCAGTGTGGCGCAATTTGCATTCATTCGAACTCCGCTTAATTCGAACAATTTTATGGTCCCCTTTGAGTTTGAATTAACGAGCTTTTACTGCATTACAAATAGCTGATGGGCCATAGGTTTTGATAATTACATGCGACACACTAAGTTAAACCTGGAATACTGACTCCCACATTAAATGATGTGAAAAAAAAAAGAGTATGACCATCACCAGTTTATAGGACGAATCTACTAGCTGCAATGCATTTTTAAAAAAAGGAAACTTACCTTACAGTAAAGTTCCGAGAGATCGATCCACCCCCCTTTAGGGGTGAAATATTCAACTTACTCAAACATCAAAATATTCAAACATCGCCCCCCCCCCCCCCCTAAAATCGCGCTAGCTTCGACGCCATCGTAGGCCCGGAGCCCATTGTAAGCCCATCGTAAACCTCTGCGAAAACTTCCCGCGGCCGATTTTGAACAAAAGAGACACAAACTGGCCTAACAAACTGTCTGGCCTAGCGTCACTAAATAAGAAGCCTTTATTCAGTGACGCTAGTCCGGCCTGACTGGCCAGAGGACAAGTAAGGGGTAGTAGATGGGAAGAATAAAAGAGCGGGTAGGTACCGTTTTGGTGTACGGCATCTCGACAAGCCTTGACGATTGTGAAGACGGTGAGTTCAACCAACGCCTGGCCTCTGTGAGCACGGAACCGGCATGGGGACCCGAAGCTCGGGAAAGCATGGTGGACGAAGCGCTGCAGTTTGTGTTTGACTCTGACAGCGACGCTAGGTTTGATGCCTTTAGTGATGATGAGTGAAGAAAGTAAACGCAAATCATCTATTTATGTGTCGATTCGTCCTTCCCGCACTTGACCCAAAAGTTTGCCCATCTCATATATATATTTTATTTGATATCTCCACAGTTTTGGGCGGCGGTGCGACCACATTTTTGTAGTTTTTCGCACCCTACCCGAAAGTTGGCCCGCCCCGTATTCTTCACTTGATTTCTCTGTAATTTGGGTGGACGTCCTTTCGGAACTTTACGGTGTATTTTAGCAGTTATGGCTTGACATAACTATTTCTTTTATTTTTATCGAGTCAGTAGAAGTATTTGTGAAGTCGTTTACAAACAAGAAAACTGATGATGAGAAATCAGATAGGCAGGATGCTTACTGAAGTCCACAATGACTTTTAAATGCTAACATCCTCTTAATACGCATTGAAGCAACTGAAATAAAAGTTAGGGGACCATTGCGTAAGCTTCCTCCCACTGCCCTCTTCTACCAAGAAAGTCACTTCTTGACGCAGCAAGCTTTCCCAGTTGGTTGAAATGCTGTGCTACGCCACATTTTTCTTGTCGGTACTAGGTTTGTCCATTTTAACTAGCACGTTCACATTTCATGGACACTTCAAATGGCATTTCCGCTGCAGGATTCGTCCTTTCCACAACTGAAAACAAATTAGCAAGACACGTGAACAAAAAGGGCCAGTCATAGCCACAAAATATTTATATCCTCTCATGTGATTACAGGCCAATTAGTTTTTTTGCTCTTTCCCTCGTTTTGTTGTTGTCTTGGTTTGCACCATTAGCAGGGACAAAAAATCTTCAATTGTTAGTGTCATGTTTGGCTTCTCTCCTCCTCTTATTTCATGTTTTAGGGCTGTTACTAGTTGTAATATACACTTTTTTAGACCCACCTTTGTGATTTTTTTGTATCTAGAAATCAGAATCCGAGTCATCAACATACAAATCGCTTGTTTTATTAAAATTTTACAAAAAGTCAAATAAAAAGCATAACAATAAATCGCACCACTAAGACAGTGTGAGCTTTTTTCCTTTCATGTCAACATAAGCACTTGTACTGGTAACCTTCAATGCACCTGTTAAAGCTTATGAGCTGATGAATAGCTCATATACAACAATGTGCACATATGATAAAGTTTCATTAAATCAAAGTCCTAGAGTTCAGCAGACAACAGCAGTTCAGTGTAGAGATGATGAAGTTGACCATTTTATGGTACTGAACATAATCAGCAGTTCCATTCCAGCAAAGGCGAATCACAAAGAGTTTAGTAACAGAAGTTTGCTTACTGCCTGCGTCATGGTACACTCAGGTACAAGATGCATAGGGAGATCTAGGACAAAGTAAATCAATTGAAAGATAGACAGACAAACGACATTTGCAAAGTTTAATTAAGAGAATGGGAGAACAAGAAAGCAAATGAGAATTGTGAAAAAGAAGACAGGCTGACAGAGCAACAATCAGGCAAGAAGTCTGATGTGAGCTCTTTGTTGCGCACTTTTACAGATGCATCTACATCATTTTGTGTGCGCACATCCCCGACTTCAGCTTTCCAGATAGCTAATAACTGAAGTATGCCACACAGAAAAAATTTTTAGTGTCACAGTGAGGTCCACTAACACTTCAGTCTAGTTTTTGCTTTTCAAATAAAAGGTTCAACAATCAACTGCCTTTTCTAACTGGACTTCAATTAAATAAGCTGCTGAGACATGTGATTACAAGTACATGGGCACCTATAAGGGACTGTTCTGGTGGTTTAGAAAACTCCTGACTTAACTGAAAACATCAATTACTGTAGTTAAAGATTGCGGCTACAAAGTACAGAGTACTCCTAGCTGCATATTAGTGCAGCCAGCTAAGAATCATTAATTACATATGTGTACCATAAACATTAGTCACCCAAGTGTGGTGAACTTGGGTGAGTTGTCTAACGAATGTGCACTGTAACAGCAAATGTGCAAAATAAAATTGTACATGCCGGTGGCAAAAAAAATGTACACAGCAAAATGCACGGTAAGAAAACGCAAGCTGAATAACAGCTTAAAGAGGTCGAGATGCACTGGACCAAACCGCGTCTCCGTACCCAAACTTACAGTGACCAGGTTAGCCAAAAAGTTAAAACAAGAGCATTCAGAAAAAAAAAAAAAAAAAGCTCATCACATTATTTAAATCCTCAGTAAAAGTGAGTGCCTATTTGAAGCCCCACATGTGACGTGTATCCAGGCAAGGTGTACATGAAAAAACGCATCCAGTGTGTATGCTTTTTTGGAAACACATTCAGCTGTTTAGAGGTTGAAGCATAGACAGCTTAGATAAACATATGCATGAAATGCAGCCGGACACGAGAGGACGATCAGCCGCAGGGCTATCACGTTAACAACGCGCCTGCGCTTCCTAACAACAGGGTGGTTTTCCTTGACATTAAAAAAAACTTGAACCACAAATTTCTCCCTCCACTTAATGCCCTAAAATTTCACACAGAGGTTGCAGGCTGCACAATGAATCCAATACAATGGGCAGGGAGTTTCAAAAGAGAAATGGTGTTCTTCTGACCATGTCGACAGGTGCGAAGGCAAGATGAGGGGTGAAGGGGATGGACAACACAGTGGTGTTGCGTGTGCCCCTCATCTGTTCTGGCCCTTTGCACTGTAGATTTTCTCACTAACCACTTAAAGCATTAAAAGACGTGGTGAGCATGACTATTCCAGCTGACTATGGCCGTTTGGGCTGCAGTGCAGTTTTATGCACACTATTTCTGGCCACCCAACAGGTACATATATTTTAACATGGTCGGGCTATGTTTAACATGGTTGGACATGCACACTTGTCAAACAGTGACATACAATATTAGTGAGGTTTCATAACTAGACACCCGTAGTGAGTAACAGCATGAGAGGCAGAAGCCAACCTATTCTTCTCACTGAAGCAACTTTGCTAACTGATGACAATAGCAATTCAACCACCGTGATTTCAACCAAAAGTGTTAGCAACAAAGAAGGTGGCGGTTGCCATGAACTTTGCTCTGAAATGTACACAACCAAGGAAAATGCTCAAAATGTATTATAAACCTGGGGAAGGTTGACATGTATGGAAACAAAGCTGAGTTGTGGTTAGGACTAGTTTAACTTTCCTCTATCTGTGTAAAGAAAATAGAGAAAAACAGAAAGCTGATGGGAAACTATCTCAAAGGGAGATAATGTCTGCTTGGTGTAAAATAAACGGAGACAAAACAATAAAACAAGGCTGGAAGACAAAAAAAAAAAAAAAAAAAAGACATTACGTCGCTCGTTCAAGTATAAAAATTCCCACAAGAGCATGTTTAACGCACTTCGATGTTTAACCAATCACTGACAAGTTCTTCAACACGTGTAAACCGAGTTAGGGGCCATGCTTTTTCTGTGAAGCTCATTGCAAAATCAGTGCCAAAAAAGCGACTGCATTTCACATAAATGAGCTTGAGTTTAACGCTGACATTAGGAGAACTAAAAGGCAGACATTAGCACACATCCATTTTTTAGCTCCGGATGTCTGCTCTTCCCATGTCAGATAAGTAGCCATGCATCAGAAGAAGACCTGAGGTGCGGGGCACTACTGGGGTTGTCCCCAGGTAAAAACTAGCGAATGCGTGCCACACCGGTTCAACATCACAGCAAATGGATGCAGCTCTCCGCACTGCTGGTGGCCGCGTACTGGCCAACTCCTCAAGACCAGTTACAGAAAGAAGGTGAGTCCACCCTGCAAATAACGTCCGTCCCAACCGCGGACGCACTCGTTGGCTGAATGAGCTCACACCTAGCTTCTTAGTCCACGGCCAGGACAGGGCGCAACGTCTTTAAAATGCGTGGGGCTGCTGCAGGAATCAGTAGTTAGTGTCTGCTGGCCTTGCAGGTCCAGTAGGCAGCTAACACACTGCACAAGTACAGCAGGGAGTTCACTATGCCCAGAACCTGGAAAAGAGCAACACAATATCACAGCTTAGCTTGACACTCCCAATCAAGAGAAATGTCACCGCACAACCTGACACTTCCAATAAAGAAAAATATGCCACGCACAACCCTGTTGGGCATGGTGTAATAGTATGCACACTACAACTTTGATAACTCAATTATTTCAAAATTCCGCATAACAGAAAACACTTGCAGGGCCCCACAATTTCCCATGCAAGACTGGCCAATATTTCGAGTGCACAGTGCGTGCCTCCTGGGACGATTTGAAGCCCACACATTTGACATGGGAAGCACGATTTTCGGAATTTTTCATCCTCCTGTTCCACTCAATTTTCTGAGAAAAATTCAACATGCTTTTAAGGGTTTGCAGAACATAGAGTGGAACAGCAAGACAACAACTGCCGTGTCACTGCCGATGTCACTTTGGAGCTAGACGATGAAGGTGACTGAATGTTTTGCCTTCACAGTCAAGCGCTGACAACAGATGTAAAGTCCAATCGTGCTAACTCCTCCAAATACTCAAGAATGAACAACAATGAGCAAAGTTATTATGCTGACATTTACAGTGCCACTGTGGAGTCCACGACCATCAACAACAGTGACCACCAGCCCACCACACCCTTGACTCTAGAAGTCATTCATCGTTAGAGGCATTGTGCACAGCGTTATAGAACGAAGTGAAGAACATGACCTTGCCGATCATGCTTCACAAGTATTAACAGACTGTCTTACTGAACTTCTGTAATTTTTTTTCTAGTTCTTTCCCTTTCTGAAATTTAAATATCCACTGAATTAAAGTATCTCTGATGGTTTGCTGGACTTCAAAGTGATCAAGTTCTCCAGTTTGTAAGCATGCAGGCATGCATGAGTGTGTGCATGCATGGGCACACATGTGTGTGTATATGCGTACAGTAAAAGCTCATTAATTAGAACCACAATGGAAAGTCATATTAAAATTAATGAAAGTTCAAACTAATGAAAGTGAAGGTCAACAGCACATTGTGAATGGAAAGCAGTAGGCCATGTCAACAACTTGATGCTTGAAGAAGTCTGTTATTGCAGCCTGCTTGTTGTCCTTCAAGGCGACTGGCAGCACCTTTGGTCTAATGAGCAAACACAGAGGAAGGCCTCCTGTTTGTCTTTTTAAAAACTGTGGGAGGGAATGGCGGCATTCATGACTGGTCATGACTTCCATGACTTCTGAGTCGGTGACTGCACAGATGCCCCGTCCTCCTTTTCCTCGTAGTAACTGGCAGCAAAAGGTTCTGAGCTTCTGATATGAGAAATGATGTTCTTATCCGTCAGTGCACATCAGAAATGATTCTCAAGACGATGCTTTCTTGCATTCTGCATTCTACGATAACACAAAGACGACTTGCCCAAGGGGCCATGAAGCCAAAATACAAGTTTGTTTTATTCGAAAGATTTGGCGTTTTATAGTTCCCCCAGCACTAGTCCAGCAGCAAACGATGCTTTGGTCACTGAGAAATTAAACATTTTAAGCCAAAATTTTAATTATCTGGCTAAATCATGTGTTTTGTGACATCAGCAATGATGTCTTCAAAGAACATACACGATACGGAAGTTAGTACGTTGATTATGGCTGCTGTGTATGGCGAAAGTCTTTTGGGTTGCCTTGCTTACTGTTCGCCTCCATAGCTGGCGGGGACGATACCACCCGAGGACCGCTGTCTGCTTTTGCTGAGTTTTTGACCAGATTTGCAACTGTCTTACTTTTGTTATGATTGATAGTAATCGTCCGTGAAAGGTTGGGTATGCTCGCCAAGCAAGGCCACGTAAGTTGCGATGTTGCTTATGCCAGTTGGCCAGTGTCGTGGCAGACAAGCGCAACGCACCCAACGACTGTGCAGCTTCAACCAGCAAAGTGCACGCCGTACGCACTGGTGCTTCTAGTTTGCGTGTTTGTTCATAACTTCCATTGTTTACCCCACCACTGTTACTGCTATAAAAAGAATGTGCACTAAATTTAAGCGCAAATATCTTGTTCTCCAAAGTTATATTCCCTGCTCAATTTGCATTGGATTTGGTCAGCCTCATTCAATTGCAACGAGCTGCACGTAATATGTCATCAGTTCACTACAGAAAAGTAGCTGGGGTGTCACATGCCTATTCTCTGTTTTCTTCATTATGTAGCTTAGGTATTTTAGTGAAGATTGTGTAAAGACTGAGGATTTTAACGAGGCAATCTTTTGAATGAACCAAACTTGCATTTTGTCTTCATGGCCCCTATAACCACGAATTTGCTTGACTGTGTTCGCTCTTAAAACAATTTCGTTTAATTTTTAAGTAAACTCTGAAACTTGTCAGCCTTGCTGCTTTTTTCCCACTAATTTCAAATATGTAATTATTTTTTAGTCAGTCAATTAGTTCCCAAGATAATTAGAGATAACAAGCCACTTTTGGAGGAACAATAGACAAAACAGTGTTAGCCATAAAACTGTAACGTTTATATTTTCCATACTATAAACCTTGGTGAGTGCAATAAGAGAATCGGTTTTCTGACGCACCGCTCCGAACTAATTTTACAGCCCATTAAACTTTGGTGTTTGAAATGGGCATTCTTAATGGTTCCTTGCCACTGGTGCCACGAAAGTTTAATGAGCTATAAAATTAGTTCCAAGCAGTGCATCAAAAAACCGATTCTCTTATTGTACTCAACATGGTTTAAAGTATTGGAAAATATAAAGATTACAGTTCTGTGACTAGCACTGTCTTGTCTATTGTTCCTGCAAAAATGACTAATTATCTCTAATTATCCTGGTGACTAATTGACTTACTCAAAAAATAATGCCATATTTGAAACAGAGGAAAAAAAGCAGAAGACTGACAAGTTTGCCAGAGTTTACTTTACAATTAAAGGAGTGTCCCCCCTTAATGGGGGTATATCCTCCATGTTCTCATAATGGGCATTGTATTTTTTTATGCATAAGGAAAGCTGCTTGGAAGGTTATAAAAGAGACAAAAAGAAAAAGAACAGAGCTTCATGGGAGTGGGCACCCTACACGAGCACGCTGGACTACAAGCTACTACAGCCAACTCTCATTAAAGGGCCACGAAGACGAAATACAACTGTGTTCAATTTGAATGAACTGGCCTTTGGTAAACCCCTCAGCTTTTATTCCAACGCTGAAAGACTTTTTACAACCGCGAAAACTCAAGGAATATTAAAAACCTTCACATTTTGTGCTACAATAGCAGCATAAGTGACGAAGTAGAGGCCGGCACTCAAAACTCAGTCATCAGTGGGGCTCTTCGATTTGCACTCTCGGACTCACCGCGGATAGTCCGCGGGTAGTCCGAGGATTCCCCGGGGCCATAGGGATACATGGGAAAATTGAATGCTGGACTGCTTCTCGGGGAGTCCGTGGTGAGTCCGAGACTGTAAATCGAAGAGCCCCAGCGTGTTAACTGCCCGTTAGCGTTCAAGAGATACGATCAAATGGAACTTGAGGCCCCCCTACAATTTCTTCGCAGCAGTTTGGTCGACGGTTGCCAATCCCACAAACAAGATTCTGCGACGCCTTAGAGACCTTGCCAGAGCGTGGCTGGAGTGTCCCCACTGCTTCATCTGTTCTCATTATCTAGATTAGCTGCTAGAAGTTTGTGATAAAATTAATATCATTGCCAAAACAAAGCCATCTCTTTACTGAACCAAACTTGCATATTTTCATGGCCCCTTTAATTTTTAACGTTGTTGGGAACTATAATCTGGACAAATTAAGAACTCACATTAACCAAAGATTAAAACCAAAGTCAAAATAGATAGCTTTATGTCCTAACAGAACTGCCAAGCTTTGTCATATTAAGCAGTTAAATCGAATTAACCAATGCCAAATTAACGATAGTCGACTGCATTGCCATCAACTGTGGGGAAGTTGAGCTGGCACAGGCACAGTCTGCACATAAGCACTTCAGGCTTCTCTGCTACCCAGAGAAAATTTTACACGATCGCTCTAAAAACACTATGCAGAATAAAATTAACCCTGTTGGTGTCAACTGATACCATCACAAAAAAGTTCCTCTAGCGCACAGACTACGAAAACAAAACTGCTAGTTTCTTGGGGAATTGTTCTTCAGTGATACCTATTGCAATAGATATCGCTGTTGTTTCATTTTAGTGGAGGGCTGCACACTACGAAGAAGAAGAAGCTCCAGTGAAAATGAAAGTACGACATTGAGGCTGAGAGAAATGGAGGTCCGAGTTTTATTTCCGAGCATGTAAATCTGTCAATTTGTGCACTACGAAGCGCATTTTTTGTTTGCAGGTTCATGTAGTCATAAGGTTTAGGAGAATATGCAAAAGTGATGCCTCTGCTCAACATAAAATTTTTAATTGCCAGATGTCCCCATTAATTGCCTCGTTAATATATCTGGTATTTCTCGCCCTTCCAGGTGCATTTTTTTGTCTGGGGGCTTATGGGACCTAAAAATTTAAGAAAACGCACAGAAAACACTGCTTTGCTTGAAATTAAAAAATCAGGGCTGAAAAGGGTAATGTTTTTATGTCTGATTATCAGTGGCTAGATTTGCAATAGAGCTTTGATACAACTTACAATAAACCCTGGCATACTGTAGAAAACTCCGTCAATCTGACGGGCAGCTTGGCAGTGTTACGAATTGACTGTGTGACGTGGTGCACGGGCTTTGACAATGTGCAGAGCGACATTGCGCCTTGATGCCTTCCTGCATAGCATTGGTGCCGGGAGAGGAAGACACTTGCAGCACTCATGCGACTTAAAAAATACGGCGCAGCCAGAACCCTCTCTGGCATGCAAAGGCTTTCCCGAGCGGCCGTTAACAGCGGCGGCGCCCGACTCATGGCCTCTCCGGCTGTGCAAGAGTGCTTTTGTTGTGTGCGTTTCACTTTGCCGTCCTTTGGACCCCTCCTTTCCCTCCCTCTCTGCAACACAGCATACACCGGCTTCTGCGAACGCATCACGGGACCTGTGGAGAGTGTTTTGTTTACTAATACTTTTCGGTGCCATGCAAACAACACGATGAAAGGCTGTGGACCGTTCGGACTCCTGGTTATAAAAAGAGGCTTTCCACGCACCCAGGAGTGCGACTCCTGGGCTCGACTGAGAGCATGGCTCTGCCCGTTCAGATGTCATGCTGTAAGCACGCCAAGGCGCTGCTCCTGTATTGTTGCTGTTCTCTTCTTGCTATGCATTAAACAAGGTAAGTTTTGCTCTTGGCTCTCCATCATTGAAATGGAGACACAATCACGGCATTGGGACACCTTCACCAATGTAACAGCAGTCAAAACCTAACAGTAAAGCTCAAGCTACAGTTATTTGCTAACCCCAAAATTTTATACAGCTTTCTGGTTATAAACTTGAATGTCGTCACATAGGATTAAAGAAAAATTGTAAATAAATAAACTGCCATTTTTCAGAATGGCCCTTACCCATGCACTTACTGAGACAGTCACTTTTCCATTTCTCATCTGTCCAAAATAAACAGGTGCTAACTTTCTCACTCTAATACAGTACAGCATATTTATGAAATGCGTGTACATTTGCAATGATTTCCTGGCAAGCACAATATCATTTATTAGGTCATCTGCTCCCACTCAATATGGTAGCAGAGACCAGGGTTTGATCAAAAACAACTTTAGTGTAACTCAACCAGAATTTTCACATGGTCGCACTCTGCACAGTTAATGCCAACTAGCGAAACTCCTCAACTGCTACTCAATGCAACTGAACTAGAGAAACTCTCGTCCAGTCAGCACCGAGTTTGATGCTATCATGAATGAACAAAAAAGCACCCATGCGCTTGCACTTACTGAGACAGTCACTTTTCCTTGGAAGACCTGCTCCCTGTACCTCGAGCCCGGCTGATGGTTCACTCCTGATGAAAGCAAGACGAGGCTGCTCCCAATGCAGATCAGGAAATGGGCAAGGTTCCCCATCACATCCTGCAAAAGTGCCCATTACCTCCGTGAACAAATAAAGGACGACAGACTGACCAGCTCTCACAGTGCAGCAAAAACTGCATAAAGGTGTGCAGCAACTCCTGTTTAATTGCTGCGATGTGGCTAAAACTGGTATTAGTGACCTCAGAGTGGGAAAACAGTCTAGTATTCTCGAAACAGTTGCCAGACTTCTCTGTCCCCTGCATAGTGGAAACACAAGCTCTGCGCTTGACACGCACTGCACAATATATTTCCACTGGATGATATTGCGAGGCATTTTTGCCAGTTAATTATTTAAGCATGATGCAGGAACAGCTCCTGGTTTTGCCGAGGCCAAAGCTATGCTACGTTTTAGGGAGAGATATGCATTAACCCTTTCTGGTCATGTTGGACATTGCCCATACGTGCAGAACTGCACTCCCAATCAGCAGTCGGGCAAAAAATTTCACCTGCATATCAGTTGAGAGAAGAGTGTGCCTTCTGATTGTAATCACTGTAGCCGATAGTTCGGCTATTTCTCTTTTTTATGAGCAAAAACAGCACTATCCGGTTCGGATTTATATTTTTGCTGGGTGGTATCAGATGCATATAAGCAGTGCAAAAAGGTGGTAGCATGGCTACAATTTTGCCAGTGGCATTTTAAGAACAATTGGAAAATTATTTTGCTCAACATAATCACAACTTCAGCAAAGAAGAAAACGGTGTACGGAGCAGTTTTTGAGATCAACAGAAAGTTCTAGAGGTGGAAGACATTGCAAGACATACTGGCCTAAGGCAAAGCTTGGCTTCCAAATTAGGGGGGCGCTGAGAGGAGCCACACTTTGAAATAATTTGACTGAAGACTCCGTGCAGTATAAGAAATGCTGCAAAATAACTGCTGACTGTATTTACCAAGTTCTACTGTGCACATGTTTTACAGGGAAAATATATCTTAAAAGTGTACACACTTTAGAATTCGGTACAAAACGAAACTGTCACACAGCTTAATAAGACAAGATTACTAGCTTAGCTGTACACATAAGAAAAGCAGAGACACGGGACGATGCTAGATTTCAAAGGAATTATATTACATGAACATGCAAACAATATACATGAAGCACCCGCTTACCCATGCACACTAAGGGTGCCACTAAAGGTGTGCTAACACAGGCGTGCATTTTTTCTTTAATTGTGGGGGCTTCAAAGATTAAACTAAAGGGCTCCTATTAAAGGGACACTGAAGGCAACAAGCAAGTTGGTTTTAAATGAAAGTCTGGCCTTCCCATAGCTGTTTTAGTGTTGATTCAGTGCCAAAATTGCTGAGAAATTGCTAACCAAATGCTGATCAGCCGTGACCACTAAGCAAAATGTTCCCTCATGGGAGCTGTGATCAGTATTGACGCTTTGTTGAAGAATAACACTGTCCTTTTGAGGCCCCGCCCATTTCGGCGTTGAACCAACCACTCATGCATAGCTCGCATGCTTCCTCAAAAAGCGGCACCGCCACCCCAAGTCTTGGCAAGTAGTGCCATCTAGTGGCAGCCAGGAAAAACGTTGCACACACCGGACAATTTAAGCATCTCTGGTGCAGGTTGCGAGGTATAGCCAATGGCGACGGCACCTGCTTTCCCGTTTTCGCTATTGTCTCCCTTATTTTACAAAAAGCTGTGCATAATAGTGGCATACCCGTGCTCTTGGTGAGCTAATCATCAATGTAGAGCATTTTGTATTTTGACTTCAGTGTCCCTTTAATTCAAAGGCTCCTGTCAAGTTACAAACTGGTGAAGCACTCTGCTATTTTCGTGGTAAGGGCATCTGAGCATCTCTGGCAATGGTTTTCTTGTCACCCTTACCACAAAAGACAAGAGTGCTTTGCTGGTTCACCAGGCAGCAG
The DNA here is from genome assembly GCF_048455015.1 of Haemaphysalis longicornis. Classification (NCBI taxonomy): domain Eukaryota; kingdom Metazoa; phylum Arthropoda; class Arachnida; order Ixodida; family Ixodidae; genus Haemaphysalis; species Haemaphysalis longicornis. The sequence goes on along the minus strand of NW_027526203.1, from coordinate 285,265,629 downwards.
GAGAGGCAAATCTTTGAAGCTCTTTCAATTAAAAAGAAGCAGACACTTGCATTAGCACATCTTCACTGGTACTCTTGGACAAAGAACTTGATTACCTGTGCAGGAGTGGGCTGGCATATAGTGCGTGATCGTTGTGTACTATGATAACATGTTTATAGTGCCCATGCATAAGTGGGTGCTTTAGGTATATATGTGTGTGCTCATGTAATACAATTCAGTTGAAGTCCAGTATTGTCCCAAGTCTCTTCTTTTCACCTTTGAACAGTTAAATGAGTAATTACAGTAGACTCCCGTTAAGACAAACTCGAAGGGATCATGCAAACTTATTCGTCTTATCAGAAATTCGTCTTAATAGAAGTGTGAAAGCGCAATGGGCTTTCACTTTACGCCTAGCTTGATAGACATAGCAGGTAGCTGTCCTTTCAAGGCAAGCACAAACGGTTGACTCGCTGACCCCACAAACGATAGCTGTGGTGGCGGTGGCACAGTAAGTCGTGGTGATGTGAGCTCACAAGCTCCCACTTAGGGACGGCATTGGTCAGGAGTTCCTCTGTTCGTAAATAGAAGAGTCGCCGTCGTTGTGTTCTTTTTATTTTTACTTCTCTCCTTTTTTGCGAGGCCAATGTGCGCATGACTGGCCATGGTACTCCCCACTTTTTTGTTTTCTTTTCTTTTGCTTTAAAGCCAGCTCCATGTGTGGGGGGTGACGAAGGTAGCAGCTTTATCTGCGGGTCTTTCTTTCTTGCTTCTCTGGCTCTCTCGCTCTGTAGCATGGAGATGCAGATTCGCTTCACGCTGTTGCCACATTTTCTTTTCTTCTTTTTTCTGTTGCTTTCCCTTCAGTCGTGTGAATGCCCCGCCAAGTGTAAGCAGTGGCGGTCACTACGAAAGCTCATCTTAACAGAAGAGTACGTGCGAAGCAGTTCGTTCTAAGTGGATTTTTTTTTTCCATCGGGTCCGTGGATAACCAAACAAATGTACCCATGTCGTTCAGCGTATCTGAGAATTGTGCTGCATGTCTTACTATGCTCGATACCAATCATCCCAGCTCTCTGTCATAACTGCCGCATAGTTTCCCATTGTCATCACTATTATGCAGTGGTTGGAGCTCACAAGTTGCGGGCCCACATGGTAGCCCATTTTCTCATCACTTTCAGTGTCACATGAGCCATTTGCAATCAGGTGCTACCAGTGTTCAGCCTGTAGCCTATTTTGCCAGAAAATAGAAGCCACAAAGACATGTCATGTCTGCTGCAGGAATAACTTTCCAATAAAGTTATTGCATGCACAGAAGAAAGCCGCAATAGAGATGCAGCCCATGATTGTAGCGAGCCAGAAACGTGTTCACAGCTGGCGAAAACTGAAAAGTCTCCCTCTGAGTGCAAGTCATCAAGCAAAGGCTGCATGGCTTGCAAGCAGAGAGGTTTCTGGGCCTTAAAGATGAGTCAGCCAACTTCACCAGGCAGCTCCAGGTAGATCACATGCCTGTGACCACCGAGGTGCTCAAGGTAAAAACCCATGAGCCTGCAAAAAATCAAGGCTTCTCAAGAAGCCAATTCAAAGCCGGCTGGAATGGGATCACAAGATTCCTGAAGCACGAAGGATTTTTTGCTTCATAGACGGACTGGTGTGAGGCAGAAGCAGCCGGAGGCTTTTGAGAAATTTCATTTCAGCGGCACATTTTATCAGTGCAACGCACATCATATTGGATAGCTCGGCAACACCAACCAAACACCTGTCTATTTTGATATGCCTGCCAACACCATTGCGGAGTTGACAGGGGTGAAACAAGTTGACTCCTTTTGTTGTGTTCAAGAACAAGACGCTCCCCAAGTCCGCGAACTTTCTAAGAGGTTTAAAGCACATGTCAAAGAGAAAGGTTAGATCACCACGGACCTTTCCATGCAATAGGCTGAAGTGTGCCTCAATCGAGGAAATGGCCAGGTGGGTGGCTGAACCTTGGCTTGAGATTCTGCCAACTATGCTTGTGAAGGCATTAAAGGAACACTAAAGGCTGAATGAAATGCTGTTTTAACTGAAAAATCATACGTTTTGTAGCACTCTCAGCTTTTGTTCGACGAGCAATGAAGCGGGCTTTTTTCTCTTCCGTTTCCCTTTCATTTTTTCGTGACGTAGCCATTGCGTAACAAAGTGAGAGCAAGGCACCGGTGCGGTCTAGGCACTTTCATGATGGCAAAGGTATCTTATACGTCTGCAAGCCATGGCCGACGCCGACAACGATTATCTGGCCAAGGGGGCTGGCGCGGACTTTTCCGGTTTGCTCCCAACGAAATGAGAAATGCTTTTTGACACACCGGTGATGCCCATGGCAACAAAACTGCATCAGCCACTACCCAAGGCCACACAGCTGTGAGGCGATACATGAAACGGGTACGCTGTGTGAGCTTTTTCCGACGCCAATCTAGCGAGCTCCCGCATACTGGCGCCTTCCCAGAACGATAAACAGTGCATCAGTGAAATGCAATCGGTTGCATCCGCGCTCTCTGCTTCGTGCACTCAAACTTAATAAGCTGACAGTGAAGACGTCTTTTTGTATGCTCCTTGAATAAACCGCCGGTCACGTCTTTCGGCCTGCTAACATTACAATTGAGGAGTCCTGCCCCGCTCCCCCGGGCCCAAGCCTAGAGCTATGCAACATTTACAGATTACCAACAGCGGCTTGTGGCCAATGGAGGAGCACAAGGAGCACCCCTTTACCTTTCACGGGCAATAAGGTTCAAACCGGGCACGGGCATGCTTTACCAGTAGCAACATCCATGCATGGAGAACGGAAGATTAAAAGCTCAGGCGGGTCGCTTAAGCATCTTGTTTCTTTTGGCAACTTCTTGTCAGGGTTATTGCTTGCAAAAGCTCAGGCGTTCCCCGTCATAGATTATTGACTTCGTAAAGTACGCGTCTTTTCCAAAACGAAACTGAAAACATGATGGCCAACCCTGAAGCGTGAAAGAAGCAGCCTGCCTCCCTTACGCTTCAGTTGTAGTCAGGAGTCTGTGCTTTTTAAATAAGATGAGCCTATGTAAAGGGTTGATTTACATTTATTTCACGTTCTCAACCACCTAAGAACTGTTCATGTCAGAAAAACATTTATAGATGCTTCTCTAATGATCTCTCGCCAATCACAACTTTCGTGACGTCACGAACCGCAGTACCCGAAAGGATACGGGACGTCGACACCCGTTTTCACCCCTCTGGGATTTTCCGCTTTATTAAACAACTGCTGGTCGCGAGAATGGTGTATTTAGATTCTTGGCGTTGTTATCTATCGATAACAGCCAACTTGTTTTTACCCTTTAATCTCTAATGCTACAAAAAACACCAAGACAAGATTTTGTCAGGGAGTGAGAACGAGTTGTCCAAAGACAACAACAGTGAATAAACACCTTGTGTCCAGCTAAAAATATAAAAATGTTTGCCCTTTTTTTTTTCGTTCATGAAAATCACAGGGCCGTTAAAATTAGGAGTGGGAGTTCTGGTTCCTGCCCAGTCACGGAAATATGGTTTGCAATAGATTTGGGGCACGCAGCTTTTTCTATTATTTTCTCCCTTTTTTTTTTTTGCAGAAGTCAATGTGGGTCGAAATCGGGTAAACAAGGTGCAACCAGGGTTTACACAGCACAATTTTTCCTTCGTGAAGTGCAAGAAGGACCAAAAAGAATGCTAACCGGTAAGGTACTCAGACGGTAAGCTATACTTGACCGAAAAGAATCAGGTTCTATCATGTGTGATGAAAAGAACGAAAGCACACAAGGAGTATATGAGACTAACACCACATTAAAATGAGTTGCGCTTGAAAAAACCACAACACAGCTGAACTATAAAAAAGAAGACACATTTTTATAAGCAATGCTGCAATGTCAAGATGTCTAGCCTCAATTCTGGGCCCCTTTGGGCATACTGGCAATGTTGTAACTTCTGTTTGTCTATGATTAATAATGGCTTCACAAGCTGAAAATGATGAAACAACATGCATCGAACCTATTAGAGCCGACAAAAGTTCTCTACCGGAATACTGAAAACCCGTGTCCCTGTAGACAGCTCCGTGCAAAAAGTAAAACTGTGCTCAGCACAAGCACCAACAAGAAACAGAGTTGAACCACGAAATGCCCTAAAAGGGATGTGGTATGCAACCTCGCATGAACACTCTTTGAACAGGGCCATACTGCTCGGTCCTCGGCATGAACAGATAAGTAAAAGAAAGCGATGAAACTTTTGTGTGTGTTCGCAGCTGTCGAGACCCCAGCTTGAGCTGGGCCCTGAGCCCTGTTTATTGATGATAGAAATGTACACTGATTAAATACCACGAAAAGGAATGAGCACCCCCAATGCTCTCTTTTTACCCTTTGTTCTTCCTTCTCACTGTTGCTCTATTTTTACATTTTTTATTTAATTTTTACAATAGTCAATCAAAATTTTGGTACTAAATTTAAAATTTGAAGTATTTTTTGGAGAATCATATTTGACTAATCAAAAGATTTCACATACTCATGCACGACAAATATTTCATGCACAATATATCGCACTTCCCACTAGTACTACAAACAGTGAGAAATAAAGAAAGCCTAAGCACTAAAGTGTGCCAAAATATTGCACCTCACAGATAATAATTCAGGGCAACAATGGAATTTCATTAAGATAAATGAACCACGCGATATGTTACCCTATCAACCCATATCTTTAAATTTGTGCGTGCATGTTCAAATTTCCTTTTCATGTTTCAATTATTGCCACACGTACAAATAGAGCCCACTACCAAAAGTGGACAGTAAGAACTCTTGACCTCTGGAGTTGAATGAAAACATAGCCACATAGAAAGATTTTTGCGAACGAAGTGACAAGCGTAACTGAGTAGTTTACAGTGAACTAGTGGAGCGGGCGTCAGGGACCACCTGTCGCCCGCACTACACAATACACTGCTGCCGGGCCCCTTTGTCACTGTCGCTCTTTGCTGTCACTCGCGTGCGGGCTACTTTTGGCCGGCCAGAAGCGAGTAACAGTGACGGAGGGGCCCGGCAGCAGTGTATTGTGTAGTGTGGGCGACAGGGGGTCCCTGACGCCCGCTCCACTAGTTCACTGTAAACTACTGAGCTACGCTTGTCACTTCGATCGCAAAAATCTTTCGATGTGGCTACCCGTTTGTGCTGACATTCTATTTCAAAGCAAGCCAGCAAGTAGAGCTCAAGTAAAACCACAGCTTTCCATAGTACGTACATTAAACTGCAAAAGCAAAAGTTGAAGGTAACTGCAGAGCCAACTTGCATAGGATTTGTTGCTATCATAAGAAAAAGCTTCCAGCTAGTGGACAAGGTGAGCCAGAATTATGGGTTAGGTCTTGACCATTTTTTCGGACAAAAGTAAAACCTGCAAAGTTTAGTAGCAATTTAAGTTACACCATGTCTTATAACCAGAAAAGCTATTAGTACACTTTAACTTCCATAAATAAGAGCAATAAAAAACAACAAAATTGCTTTTCACGTTGCAGATACCTCCTGTTACGAAAGGACAAGCCAGAGACCCGTTGTCATTGCTGCCTGCAATGGGGGTGACAGTCTTAATGCCAGAGCTAGTATTTACATGATGATAATTATTGCGCTGTCCACTTGAATTTCCTGTTTATTTCACAATTAACACTTCCAATTGTTTCTGTGCATAGATCTTTGGTTTGTATCTGCAGTTCCCAAAACAGAACCTGGTAAATTTAGGTTCACAGCTTTCTCAATTTGGCAACTTTTGACATCTATTACAATTAAATGCATAACCTAAAACTGTGTCTCTGGTATTCCAAAAATGGCAACTGTTTTTTTTTTTAAATGCAACCAATTGTATTCAATGTGATTCATTACTCAAAACTTTGATCTGTAATGTATTTCCTACGGGGTGCGCCAGAAGAAAACACACTAGAGTGTCCTCTTAAGCATATGAACTGATCTCAGATCACTAAAATGTCACATGTCTTACGCAAGATGAAATTGTGTTAACAGGGAATACTCGGGATTACAATAAAAAATTAACGCAGCTGGGATGGGATCAGAGTAGACAAAAAAAAGAAAAGTGGAGCACCTACCAGGAGGGATTTTGAGAGTGCGACTGCCGTGGCCCCAGACAGGACGCAGCAGAGGAACAGGAGGCCATTCATCATGAGGGCGCTGAAGTTGCCCAAGATGAACAGCGTCTCGTCGGTTGTGCCCAGGAAGCCCCACGAGGCTCCCGAGTACGCTGGGTTGCAGTACTCCAGCATCATCTGGATGCACATCACATTCAGTCCCTGCGATGAAGAGGCACCACCACTGATTAACCAAAAGGCTTCATCATCCCCAACAAACACAACTGTACCCCCTCCCTCCCCCTGGCGCACTTGAATGTGCTGCCCACTGCGCCCACACCTCCCACATTAGATGTTTTATGTTAGGGCCCGTCTTTTGTGTGAGAGGCCAAACTACAAAAACACTGAATGGCTTCACACCCCATCTCCTCGCCAAAATCAAAGATGTGGAGGCAACAAACCTCCGCATCTACCAGCCCCTAGGAAACCCTCATCCCTTCTTATGCAGATTTCTATGAGGTGTGTGCAACTATGACAGCACAATACAACTGCATAGAAACAAATTCAGGGCTACACAAACCTTGTTTCATATCCTTTGTTTCTATTGCCTGTGCTGTTTGCCACACAATAAACTACTAACTAGGCCTTGGAATCATGCTGGCATAATTGTAATTGTAGGAGTAATACTAAATATTAGTAATAGTAGCACAAACAATCTCACTCTAACCTTTCTTGCCCCTAACCGTGGTTATGCCAGGAAAGGAGAAGGCTAACCCAGCCTATCAAACAGGCACTGAAGAGACAACAAACAAACAAACAAACAAAAAACAACTTCGAAAGCAAGAGCCTAGGCCTGTAAGAGCTGAAGATGATGCATAACATAAGAATTTTTTTCCCAAAATTAAGATCAGCTAAACGCATCTTGTTTTTTCTTATTAGCACGGACCCGAAAGGAAGACGTCTACCTACGAAAACAAAACTTTTTGCCCCCAACCTCAAACTAACTCAAGGTACTGGCACACCTAACTCCCTCCGTCTCTCCATACCCATAGGTCAATGAAACATCAGAAACATGCCACTCCAGCGAAACTAGTTCTTTAATTGTTTTAACAAGGGAAATGAAATAAAAAGTGCGCACAGCTGGCAACGATGTACAACCCAGCTATGAAAACTGATTTCAAAGAAGAATAAAAAGATTATGCCTTTGCAAGTTACTATACCAAATCCAAAGGGTCAAGTGCTACTAACAAGCAACATATATGTGAGTGTGAACATAGAATTCTAGGCAAATGTGTTTTACCCCATTCATGCAAAATAAAGACTCATTTGCAGTAAACATATTTCAAAGTATGCAAAGCACATTTGCAAATATAACCTCTACAGAGATACATTTCTAGTGCTTCACTGCACCATACAAATTCCACACTATTCCTGTCTGTCTCCAGCAGCTGCAGGCACCAGACATTGAGAGACCAATTCCGAGCCTAGCTCAGATCTGTTTTCACTACTTCTCACAGTTCACAGTAACACGACAGCTTATCCCCTTATTTGAAAAAACAGAGCAATGTTCAGGCTGCCATCATAACTGAGCCCCCCTCTGAAGCGCATGTTATTTGGTTAACTGACTTGGGGGAAAAACCGAAGAAAAGCAGAGGAAGACGGTGGCATTCAGTCTTTTTCTCCCACATTGACCACCTGGTCCAGATTTACCCCCAACTTCGTCACACACAAACTTTTATGCCAGAAGTGATTAAATTATTGGAAACAGATGTGTGATGCTTCAAATCCATTTCCACAACCACTTCACAATTTGAAACAACTGGTGCCACACAAAATGCCACTTTGTCTGGTTCCTTACAGTAGACTTAGCAGTACAGTAGTTCCTTTTTTGGCTCCTTACAGTAGACTAAAGCAAGGTAGTAAAGTTGCACTACTTAGCTTTAGATTTACGGTTATAAACAAAACATTGTGAAATTGCTTGAACTCTCCAGTTATCAAAGGGGAAAACCTGAACTCACATGACTGTAAATCATTTTATATATTGAGAACTACATTGCAAACTAAATGTTGTTACACGTAAAAATCTGGCATATTAGATTTTCATGTAATTGACACAAATTATTTACATTGTAACAAAATGTTTTTAAGAAGTACTGCACCAAATTAGGAGCCAGCACAAAAAAAAAAGGGGGTCCTTAGCAAAAAGAGAAATTTGCGACCATACTTTCACAGAATTGCAAATCTGAAAATTCTACAATATAGATTGGAGCCTAGTGTAAAAAAAATCATAGTTCTGCTCAGTTGTATTGTTACAGGAAACGCTGATCGATTGATTGATTGATTGTAGGGTTTAACACGCCGACGCAACGCAGGCGATGAGGGCGCCGTAGTGGAGGGCTCCAGGTTAATTTTGACCACCTGGGGATCTTTAACGTGCGCCGAAATCTCGTACACACGGGCATTTTTGCTTTTTGCCTCCATCAGAAAAGCAACCGCCGCAGCCGGGAATCGAACCCGCGACCTCGTGCTCAGCAGCGCAACGCCTTAGCCACTGAGCCACCGCGGCGGGTTGTTACAGGAAACGCCTTGGTCACCCTGTGAAAAACTTCGCAGGGGTGAAACAAGGCCACACTTTTGAGAGTTCTGCAGGAAATGTTTGCTATCTGCTGAAAAAACAAAAACACGCCAGAAAAGCAAAAGCACTAGCACTCAAAAAATTTTCACTAGTCACCTTGAGGCAACAGTTGTAAGTGCAACGCAAGAACTTCAGCAACAATTTTAGGCTTATGTTTGGTTCACCAAAGCCTCCTGGGGCTATACCTTACTAACAGAAAAAAAAACAAAAAAAAAAAAACACACCCTTGTCCTCATTTACAGGAGGCACACATTATCACAACGCAAAGGATAAAACAATTTACACATTCAAGCAGGAAGTGACACTACAGGTTGCTCTGTGATCAGGCAGTGGTGCAAATATAATCTAAGCAGCCCTCAATGCTAATGTTATAAAAAAGCGCACGAAAAGCCCCCTAAAGGATCTATCTTTTAATTAAAAATTGTATAAATCACGGCTCTAATTTAATGAAAAAATCTTCTAGTTTTTTCCGTCGTGATATGTGCTTACTCTAATTTGATGTCCGGTAATTCAAATGGAATTTCAGGTGAATCGTACTTTTTTTCAGCTCCTACAACAATTTTTAGGGAAGAAAATGATTTATGCCATTAAGTCCAGTCATAAATTACGAGGCCCAGAAGGTGGCGAATAAACAGAATAGGGATGAATTTTGCTTCAGCGTGGCTGGAATGATGCATGGAGTGACACATTAATAGCTCAAATAAATATGTTTGACTTCTGTCTGGCCAGACTGCCGCTCAAGGCTACAAAAATAAGTTACAAGTGAATCGGCTACAATTGATCAACAGCATTTGACAGTTGTATGTTTGATGGTTACATAAATAGCACGGCATGCCTTATTGCTCTCAAAAAAAAAAGGCTTCACCTGGGCCCAGCCTGGGAAAGGGGGAGATAGGTGCCATCTGGCAGGCCGGGTTTCCATTAGGCACGATCCTATGTAGTGCTCTAGCACAGAGGTCCAGTGAATGTGGTGGAAGGTCATATTTCATTGATTTGATTGATTTGAGGGTTTAACGCGCCGACGCAACGCAGGCAATTAGGCGTGCCATAGTGGAGGGCTCCGGATTAATTTTGACCACCTGGGGATCTTTAACATGCACCGAAATCTCGTACACACAGGCGTTTTTGCTTTTCGCCTCCATCAAAAAAGCGGCCACCGCAGCCGGGAATCGAACCCGCGACCTCGTGCTCAGCAGCGCAACGCCTTAGCCCCAAAGCCTTAAACCCAGAGTTTTTTGTTTGTTGTGGTAAGAATATAATTTTAGCAACCTACTGAAATTTAATGTCCAGCCTCTGTTGTTACCTTTATTTTTATTTTTCCCACGGTGGAAAGTTAAGTGCCGCTTTCGTAGATACCATGCACAACAGCTTGGGTTAAGCGATTTTTTTTTATTTGTTATTTCCACTGGCTGAGCTTTTCTGAGAAGTTGACATCACAAAGTTAACCTTAACAGGAATGTACCATATTTTCTGACTGACTGTGCATTGAGAGTGTCGATCAAAAAGCCTGTATGACCAGCCGTGGTGGTTCAATGGCTAAAGTGTTGGGCTGCTGAGCCCAAGGATGGGGTTAAAAGATGGAAGCAAAAGGTTCCCACATGGTTGAAATTAATATGGATCACTGTTTTATTGGTTCATTATGGGGTGTAATGCGCTGAAACTACTCAGGTTATGAGGCACATCGTAGTGGAGGGCTCCAGATACTGCTCAAATACTGAACGCAAATACTGCTCGCACTTGCACTGTGTTCATCTGCAAGTGATCAAACAATGCCACTCAGTGGGAGCATACAGGCTTTCAAATTTGGCGGGTTTTATGCACCAAAGCTACACCTGTGCCATGAGGTGCACCACAGTGGAGGGTTACCAGCCACGATAGCTCAGTGGCTAAGGCATTGTGCTGCTGGGACGTAGGTGTAATTTCCGGCTGTGGCAGCCGCTTTTTTTGATGGAGGCGGAAAGCAAGAATGCTCATGTGTTTAAGATATTGGTGCACGTTAAAGATCCCCAGGTGGTGAAAATTAATCTGGAGGCCTCCACTACGACGTGCCTCATAACCCGAGTAGTTTCAGCGCATTACACCCCATAATCAACCAATAAAACAGTGATCCAGATTACTTTCAACCATGTGGGAATCTTTTGCCTCCATCTTTTACCCCCATCCTTGGGCTCAGCAGCCCAACACTTAAGCCATTGAGCCACCACGGCTGGTTATACAGGCTTTTTGATCGACACTCTCAATGCACAGTCAATCAGAAAATATGGTACATTCCTGTTAAGGTTAACTTTGTGATGTCAACTTCTCAGAAAAGCTCAGCCAGTGGAAATAACAAATAAAAAAAAATCGCTTAACCCAAGCTGTTGTGCATGGTATCTACGAAAGCGGCACTTAAATTTCCACCGTGGGAAAAATAAAAATAAAGGAAACAACAGAGGATGGGCATGAAATTCCAGTAGGTTGCTAAAATTATCTTCTTACCACAACGAACAAAAACCTGTGCTAAACCCCTTTTTGTTCTCACTGTACAGGGGGGGATTAAAAGAAATGTGAACAACGGAGCGCACAGCCTCCCACGCATGCTGAACCACCAGGCTGCAGCGAGTAAACTGCACGTATACACACTTCTTCGAGAGCATTTAAGAGTGGCCAACATTAATGGGAAATGCTAGATCAAGAAGCGTCGCCGGTCGTTTATTTTGCGATGCCTTTTCACGCTGCGTCACCACTGAGCAGTAGCAGTAGTACCACCTTTATTGGTAAGGAGGGTGAAAGGCCTGTTTGGGGAAGAGGAAGGGGAGTAGGGGAGGGGAATGCGGCATACTTTACAAGGCCATGGCAGCTTTGCAGGGACCAGAGTAGACCCCAGCTACACTGCCCGTGCTAGGCAACTTTTTACGGAAAACTGCCCTGCCTTGTGCAGTAGAGGTTTCTCCATAGTATGATAGCCTGCTAATGTGCTTGTAGGCGCGTGGAAAGCACTGAGCGGGATGACCGTTGAAGGGTACCATGCTAGCTGCAATCAGCCTCCTGTGCGCTTGACTCCCGAATTAGAGAACAGGATGCTCAATGGCGACAGAGCATAAAAAGACACCTCAAAATAAATGACCGGCGTCGCTTCTTTATCAAGCATTTACACTCTCAAACGCTCAGAAAGAACTACGCATGCGCGCAGTTTACTGACAGTGCAGCCAGACGGTGAGGCATGCGGCGGACCTGTGTGCTCCATTGTTCGTTTTTTTAATGCAGAGCATTTTTAAATGCAGCGCATTTCTTAGCCTCGCCTGTTCCTGCGTCGGACGGTGTCAACAATTTCGCGTCCGCAGCAGGTGCGCCTCTCCTTCCATCCTCTCTCTCAACAGCAGCTGGCGAGCGCATGCGTCGTAGTCAGCCCGTTCGCTCCGTCGCGGTCTCGGTCTAACAGGTGCGTGATAGTAGCGCGGTGGGTCGTGGAAGGGCGCGCGCTGCTTGCGCATGCGCGCTCTGCCCCCCGTACTGCTCTCCCTCTACGGCGCGCGCTGCAAATATAGCGGCTAGCGGTCGCTCGTGTTTCAGTCACTGCGTTGCTCCTTTCTTCCTTGGTTGACGCTCGTGCCCACGTTTACTCGTGTCTGCTACTCCAGCATCACGGAAGAAGCGATGGAAGCAACACTGCCTTCAATCAGTACTGAGGCCCCAATGCTCTGCATTTACTCGTGTTCCCCTTGCGGGAAGGCACGGGAATTTTTTTTAAAATCTTTCCTGCAGATCAGTGTTCGGTCACTGCAACAATAACATATTTCTAATTTCGGAAATGCATTCTAGTTACATTCGCATTCAGCGTAACGGAAGTCTACTGTACCAGGGTGAACCGCACACAAGGAACTTACATAACGGTATAAAAACGACAGGTACAAAAACAAGCCCACAGAAATGCAGGACTCCAAGTAAGTTGGGACCGGCAGGTTTTAGTGAGACCGCGGTACGTAGGGGCCGGACGTCCAGCCAGCTGAGCGCGCGGGCCTTGGGCGTCGCCAGCACCAAGCTCCGCGTGCAGCCGTGGCACGCGCACAACCCGGCGCCAAAAATCACTCGCCCAATACACCGACGGAACCAGTAAGAGCACAGCTCATGTCTCTAAACATTACCTGTGAATTAGCAAAACAAATAACGTTCACTCCCATTGACGATCTACATAACCAATAGCCTCTAAAATTGGCTACGGAGGTTGAGCTTCATCCTGCCCATATTAGGGAGCGTACCGTCGACAGGCAAAGTAACAGTGTCCAATCTTTCTGCAAACATATTCATGAAATCATAAGTTACGGAGCAAGGATACTTCGTGTACATAACACAGCTCATCATCATACTACTGGCTGCACCCAAGCTACCGCCCCGGGGCGGAAAATATTTTGCAGTGTTACAAATGGCTTGAATGGTTACTTAAGACGGCAAGGAGTACACCTGCATCAAAGCCAACAGCACAGCTCCGTAAAATAAATAAATAAAAATGTGATTACCATTTCTATAAGCTTAAGCACCCCAATGAGGCTGAAGCAGTAGCGGTAGTTTAGACCCAACATAGACTGCAATGCTGCGTTCCCGTTGGATGTGACGGGAAGAAGCGGCTTGTTGCTGCTATCCATTGTCGTTATCTAAGCTTCGCCGTCTGGTACTGTGGTCCACATATTTCATGCCTGTTGCAGGCTAACACGACATCCCACGCCGCAACAGCACGGGAAGCACACGACGTTCAGGCGCCAGAAGATCAGATGAAAGTGGTCCGATTGGCGTTTTCTTCGGAAGGAATTCGTGCTTCCGTTCGCTGCAGCGACGTAGTAAAGGAATTCATGATTAAGTTCCTGCCTGCGCGTGACAAACGCCGCGTAGGCGACGGGCGAAACCAAGAAAGTAATCAATCTAGGCGCACCGATGTACTGACATTCACTGCAAAAAACTCACGCAGCTCGCAAAGACGTCGAAATAACGATGCTTACTGGCGACGTGTAAATAGTTCTGTTGACGTCGTCATTCGAAATACCTGAAATAGCTGTTATTTGTTAGAGAGAAGGAAGGTATGCCTGGAATAACGGTGTTTGTCATTTTCCGATATTTTTCAATCTCTCCTTGTTTAGTTTTTTTTAATCCGTAGTGGCGCTTCCCACGCCGAACGAATACGTCGTCTGCTAGAGAGAACTGCCATGCACCTAAAAAATTGTTCCGGGTACAGTGTTATCTGCGACAATCATTTGAGCCGTCCAGTACGCGTATCCGTGCTTTCCGTGCTCATTTTAGAGCGACATCTGTCAGTAGTTTGTTGGGGGTAGTTTTCTCTCGGCGGCAGCTGGGGAACGCGTGTTCGTCGCTGGCGTATCGGCGCATGTGCCGCCGAAGGCGAATAGATGCCCCCTGCAAATCATGCTAATGCGTTGCTGCAGTCATTGCTGCCCTACAGTCCCTTCTTATGCTTTCCCGCAATGAGCCCCTACTTGTGGAGGAAGCCTTTGCAAGTGACCAGGCCCCGTTATTTCATGGCAGAGCTTAATATGGCTGGGGTTCTCTGCATTTTTCCTGGGGGTGCGCAAGACGCTTTGCGGCAAAGCCAACTTTATCGGGAATGCTCACCGGAAAACGGCTGTAACCAATACGACTCTGTCGTTACGCCAAGTTCCATTTGCTTGCCGTGATTAATTTAGTCACAGTGCAGTTGTAATTGTTACATAGGGCATCAATAGATGCCCATGTATTGGCATTAGGGAGGGATATTCATAGCCCCGTGTTTGTCTTCTAGGACAAAACGCTAAGCTTTCCAAGTTTCGTTACCTAATCACAAAGTCATAGCCACTACCATTACCAAAATAGGAGAAAAATAAACAGAAACATTCTACATGACGTGATGTGTATCTTAAACAGCTTCGCCGAATTGTTTTTATCGCAAAGCTGTCTATGTATGTATGTACGTATTATAGAAAGAAAGGAAGGTCCACCAGCAGGCGTAAATTGTCTCGCCTAGGGGCGGACCCCGGAACACCTGCTGGTGTAGCGGAGGTGGGATAGGGAGGAAAGAGTACATAGGAATAGGGGGATAGGGTGGAGGGATTACATGAATCATATATAAGACATAGGCAAGATTACGAAGGAACATAATATACAACGTATAAGTAAAAAAAAACAAAAAAAAAACAAGGAGTTAAACAATAGAGCAAAGGACAAATACGTATAAACACTAGACATATAAATAAACATCGAGGTACAGGACAAGGGTGTAGCAGAAAAGACACAGGAAAGCTACACCAGCAGCAGCCCTTAACTGTAACCTGGGCATTTACATGATGTAGCGGAGTGCGCTGTGGAGCCCCGAGGCACCCAGGTATGCACCCAGGGCCTCTAGCATTTTGTCCCGCTCCCTGGCACTGCCTGGGGGCCAAAGTAGTTCCTCGAGCGGCCGCACTCCTCGTAGCACGGCCAGAAGCTCCGCCCGCCCTGCCGCAAACTTGGTGCACTCGTACAGTACATGCGGCAGGGACTGCACGGGCGCTCGGCAGTGAGTGCAGGCGGGGCTGGCCACCCACCCGAGTCGGTGTTTCCGCTCTGCCGTCCACGCGTCCCCCACGCGGAGGCGCAGGACGGCCGAGCGCAGTCGACGAGGCAGGCGTGATGCCCGCACAGGCGGCAGGCCCCCTCCGACACGCAGCCGCGGGTCTGGATGCCTGGTGCGGAGGTGCCGTTGGATGAGCAGGCGGGCGTCATCCGCTGCCGCCTGGGCCACCATGTCCGAGGGAGGCAGCGCGTGTGCCCCGGCGGCCAGCTCGTCCGCCCGCTCGCTGCCATCCAGACCGATGTGGGCGGGGACCCACTGCAGGCACAGTTGAGTGCCCCGGTCCGCCAGCTGTGCCGCCTTCTCCCGGATGCCCCGCACCAACAGGGAGTGCAAGTCACCGTCCCGGAGACGCGCCAGGGTCACCCGGGAGTCGCACAGCAGGGCACAGCGCTCGGGCTAGGGCTCCATCTCCAGCAGCAGGTCCAGGCCCAGTCCGACACCCAACAGCTCAGCTGCGGCCGAAGAAGAGGCGTAGGGTAGCCGCGCTTGTCGGGTGGCCTCTCCCAGCACGGCGGCCGCTGCGGCCGACCCCTGCTGCTGCCGCACCGAGCCGTCCGTGTAAACAAGGACCTGGCTGTCTAGGTCGCCCCGGCCCAGACGACGCCCGCCCCGTGCCAGCTGCAGTTGCCCGCAGTGTCCACATGCGCCCCATGCGCGAGTGGTGGTGGCCCCTCAGTCGCTGCAGCAGCGGGCCGCCCCCCTCGGCGCGCCGCAGCCGGTCAATTTGGCCGAGCGCCCGCTGGGCAGCCGTCATCTCGAGGGTCCACGCCCCGCCTCGGCCAGCGTCTTCTCGCACGGCGAGCTCTGGGGCAGGCCGAGGCAAGTGCGGACCCCTTTGCGGTGGTGCAGCTGCCGCCAGGTTGGTTGCCGCAGGCTCACCAGCGGCAGCGCATACACGAGGAGACCCACAGCGGAAGCACTGTACAGCTGGAGAACCGTCCGCTGTGAGCAGCCTCTGTACCTGGCCACTATCTTGTGCATTCTCGAGGTGGCCAGCTGCGCCCTGGCTCGGAGCTCCTTGGCTGCCTGCCGGAAGTTCAGACGGTGGTCCAGGGTGTGAGGTAGCACACCCTGGTCCTTCACTGGAGCTCCACGCCATCAGCCTATGGCTACGATGCGGGATTTTATGGCGTTGGCATGAAAAAACGCAATGTGGGAAAGCCAGCTTACAAAGACCGAGCTTACACCGATAGGTCACAGGACCTTCATATTTTGAAACACGACGGCTTCATTGCCTCTAGAAAAATGTCTTTTGAGCAATGCATTTGTGTTTAGAAGTGAGGTCGACTATAAGGAAATCGGTGTAAGCTTGGTAAGCTCACAAAAACCAATCTTACACCGATAACGCCCTAGGGTCTTCATATTTCAATATAATGGCTTATATTGTACCTCGAAAAACGTCTTCCAAGCCGTGTATTTGTGCTTAAGAGTGAGGCCGACTTTAAGAAGACCGGTGTGGGCTTGGTCTCTGTAAGTTGGCTTTCCCACATTATAGTGCTGCACAGAGAAGCCTACTTATAAAGAAAATGCGATGCGAACGGGGCCCGATTACAGCAACCTTCGCCGGCGTGCCGATACTAATGCTGCGTCGAACGAGCGTGCTCGCGAGACGGCACGTTAGGGACGGGCGAAAACGGACGATGCGTATAGCGAGTCCGAGAATGCGGCTAAGAGCCTTCAATTTGCCGACTAGGTCAAGGGAGCGTACCCCAGTTTCCAAAGAGAATTTCTCGGTGGCCATTTTGGTTCCAGCTGCAATGTGTGCGACATACTGGTTCGATAACGACCTAACCATAGACATGAAAGTCCGACACACAGAGGCCGGCGAAGCACTGCGTTAGCACCCCCCAACGCAAGCAGCTTCGCGGGACAACCACCTCCACTTGCCCCTGCACACAGTGCACCGAAGCAGAAATATACACCATTGGCCAAGCCATTCAAAAATACGCACACCCCACCGAACCTCTGAACATCTACACTGATTCCCAACAGGCGTGCTCACGCATCCTATACAATCGGATACCCCTCACAGCACGCACGCTTTATGAAAAGAGACAAGGAACGATCACACTCTACTGGGTACCTGGTCATGCCGGTATGCAGGGTAACGAAAGAGCAAACCGACTCGCCCGCAAAAACGACCACCGGGCTCCCTGCAACCTCATCCAACCCCAGAGAGCTCCCATCCCAACAAAACCCATCACACTGAAAGACACAACCCGGAAGATTACCCTAAACCACACACCCACACCTAACCTAAGAACAGCTCTTAGTGAGGCAGGCGCAAACGGGTACCCTCCTAATCCCAGCACGAATGGCCCTTTACCAAGGAAGACCACTCCCACGATGCTCGAAATGCCATGGAGTGCTGGTACCAGCTTCACGTATTCGGCAACTGCAACAAAGGACCAGGAGATGAAGCCATTGTAAGACTTTGGTCCCGGGAAGACCAAACCGCTCTCACCGCCTTCGTCAAGCACCACCTGGAACGCCATCACAAGGGAAACCTACAAGCCCCCGACAATGACTCAACCCAGGCCACACAGGACTACGACGTCGCCTGGAAAGCCACGACGGGCAACCTAGGGGTCCCCTGAACAGAGGGCAAGACATCGTTAAATAAAGATTTGATTGATTCATTCATTCATTCCACAGAGTTGAATGGCCGGTGAATTTTTATTGTATACATTAGTGCTACGAGCAGCTCTTAACATGCGCCCCATGACCAAATCTTCCCTCGAGTACTACCCTTGTTCCCCTCCCCACCCCTCGATGCCTACACACATAATCGGGCTATAGCTACACACGGACGCGTGACCCCGCAACGGGTTTCCACAGTGCAGTACGGACCAACAACACGGTTGGCCGAGTGTTTCCGCAAGGCGACGCAGCGGAAACCGTCGGCCAACTGTGTTGCAATTCGCATAAGCAATTCGCATATATTACTCAAGTCGGTTTTCCGGACGCAAAGAGCTTCTGAATGGGTATCCGCAAGATAACGCAGCGGGTCCCCAGGGTGTCGAGAAGAGTCGCTGGGCTGCATGAAACGGTGCGAGAACATTTAAGTTACTGCAACCTGCAGTTGCCATTATTCTGGAGCAATTTTTTCGCGCGCTCGCGTTTATTTCCACAAATCCGCGGGTACGATATTTTGTTGGGCAAGTTGGGGCGTACTTGTTCTAAAAATTTGACCGTACGATATGTTTAGGAATCAGCCTTTTTGGATTAAAAAGAACAAAAAGAACGATAAAAGTCAATTGATTTTTTTCTTCAGAATTCGGTTTTAACCGAAGGAGATGAATTTTTTTCACCGCCGGGTAAACGGCGGTGGGTACGTCCACACTGTGCAGTATACGCAGTGTGGACTTACCTAAAAGCGGCGACGAAACAGGGGTTGCAGGGGGAGCGGTGGCTCCCCCTCTTTTACAGATGGGTAGCATGGCTCCCCCGGTCAGTCAAAGGGCACCTGAAGGCTTCTGCTGAGCCCCAGACGGCGACCTTTTTCGCCTTTATGAATGCCCCCAATTCTGAAAAATATATTGATTTTGATGTTACCCGTTTTCAGGAGATATATAGTTGAAAGGCCTTCGTATGAAGCATTTGACAAGCTAATCTCCCGTCTCAAATATTTGATGCCTACAGTATATCAATCTCAAGGAATAGATGGCAGGTTGACTTTGCCCTTTGTATCGAACTAGTACTATCCTGATACTTAGCCAGCTCCACTGCACATTATGACCAATATCTCTACGCTAACCAGCTGAGATTTCTTACAGGAAACCGTGGTTCTTTTATACCAATCCCATAATTACTCACGCTCTGACAACTTGTCAGCCGAGATATTAGCAGTGCGGCTATAAATAACAGAATATGAATGCGAATGCGTCCGTGTCATACGACTGTCAGAGAGAGAGAGAGAGAGCTCTTTATTAGATGAAAGCAGAGAGGTTTGCCGGCATGTTACCGCCTGCATGCTACTCTGCGGGGATGGGGAGAAGGGAGTAAAGGCCCTAAAAGAAGTAGGGCAGAAGAAAGATGGGAAAAGAAGAGATTAAAAGAAAAGTGAACACGAAGCTGTCATTTTATTATATCATGCACACCAGACAATTAGAATAATATAACAGACATGGTTCCATCTGTATGTACATTTCAACGCATAGCACAACTTCTCTTTTGAACTGGTCTGTGTATATAATAACTCTCTTGCTTTGTAAATATTCATTGTGTAAGCCTTCATTTGGTAGCATGAACGTACAGTGCCGGTCGTGGGGGGACGACCAGGGTGTTCGCACAAGGCGCTGGTGAAAAGGGGGCGCTTTATCGGACCCTTCAGTACGGAGATCTTACTTACCTTAAAACTAACACTGGTTTGTTGCTTATAAAGGCTTAAAATCAGACAGTCAACACAAGGTTTAAAATCAGACATACAAAATAAATCAATCGGGACAGTATTGGGGCTTTGCTATTTCGCGCTAGCTTCTTGATGAGTAACTGCAGTTGTCTGGCATTTTGGTTACAACTAGCCTTTTTTTTTTTACTGGCAAGCCTCTTTTCGCTTGTGCATTTTAAGCAGCATTATCTGCTTGAAATGTACATGGTCGGTGACCTGATCGGACCTTGGGCGACGTCATACCTGAGAACGTAATCCTGGCTGGGGCATTGATTCACGGTCCATGTTGCAGGCTTCAGCCACTGAAATACATCGCTCACGGGAATGAACTGTCGTCAAACACAATTTTGTTTCACGATTAGACATCCTCCTAAAAAAAACGAAAAGAACCGATCGCAAAAAAGGTAATAATAGAAAATCTACCATATCCTTTCCTTAAAAAAGTTGAGAGAAGCGCGAAAGCGACGATTTTTCGCACACTAAGTAAACGCATCTACGAACGACCTAAATGTATACCATATATCGTGATTTATGAGATAAAGGTATACTATTGTACTCCTTCTTTATGATCGATGCTTGTATTCTCTTACCCAGAACCATTCCTTTTTCGTTATTTTCAACTGACCCTTTAAACACGATAGAAGCTCGGTTTCACGCTTGTCGAGGGGTCGCAGCGGGTAATTGCCCTGAAGTTCGTTTCGGGATACTTCTGATAATACTAAAGGAGCCGTTTTCTGTAACCATGCTGCTGATGATGATGATTGCTATTGGTTTCCCCTTTGTAGCGGGGCGATGACATGTCATCTTACCAAAAAGCACTAAAAAACCTATGTTTTACACTCTTGGTTTATAATACTAGCGCTGCTTAGGGCAGGCACAAAAAGCTTATTAGGCCCAAAATACCTTTTTTTTTTCCTGTTACAGGTGGTAACTGTCCTAGGCAATATTCCCTTCTCTGCTTTTCGTCCACCAGCATTCTAATCTTCTTTTCGTCCCCTCGACAGCCTTGAAGTTAACTTCCTCTGTGATACCCCGGTGCTCCCTCCGTAGATGGTCAGCTTCACTGCAGAACAGGCACTGTGGGGAAGCCAGCTTACAAAAACCAAGCTTACACAGATACTTTGCAAGTCGGCTTCACCTCGAAACACAAATGCATTGCTTGGATGACATTAATTAAGGAGCAGTTTATTCCGTCTTATAACAAAATATGAAGCCCTAGGACTTTTTTTTTAATTTTGTATGACAGCTTTTCGGTCGGCTAACCAGTCTATGGGGAAATGCATTAGTTTTTTGGCAGGACGCCATTGGTCCAACTATGAAAGTTTTGTTTTTAAAAAAAATTCAGTGTCTTTCCGCTCTGTGCAGGAGGATGAACAGCGATGCTGCGGCGCCGAGCCTCAACGTGAGCGACAATGTGTCCAAGGGGTGCACAAAACAAAACACGTTTGTTCGTTATTAGTGATTGAGCCTACTTTCTAAATAATTACCTCAATTAAACTTGGACGGACTAGAGTTTTATTCCAGCGCAGAAACATGGGGCTGTCCGTTTTCCTCCCGTAGAAACCATGTATTGACAGCAGACGGGAATTCCCCAATATTTACAACTTCACTGTGAAGTGTGAAATATTGAAACGTAAATGAAATTTCGCGTGATGGTAGAGCCGTCTTAGCGGCAAATGGTCATACAACTGATTTTTTGATGTTTTCAATGAGAGAGGAGTTGTAGCCGTTTTCTGCAATCATACTCCCTCCGTAGCTGGACATGCTTCACTGGGCCGCCACAATGTGGGAAAGCCATCCTACAATTAAAGACCAATTAAAGACGTCATAACTTCTAAGCACAAATTCATTGCTGTGAACATCATTTTTCACGGGCAATATAAGCCGTGTTATATCAAAATATGAAGGCCCTATGACGTTTTGATTATTTGGTATGATTTTTTCCTTACGCTGAAGGTGTGGCGCATAGTTTTGCGATGCGAAGATTTGAGTGGATGCCGCAAAATGGCGCTACGCTTGCGTGGTATTCTTGTCTACATTGCTCTGCAGTCGGAGACGGTCTGCGGGATCCTAGCCATAGACAGATTCGCTGTAAAAATGAGTTTGACGGGTGGGGGTGCCCTGGCAGCAGTTGGCACAGGGCGGCGAATGAGGTAAAGCCGGCCCTGTGAACGGGCATGCCTGGTAGTACGTTCGTGGTTAGGAGGCCTGTATACAAACCTACTGGCAGTGTATTGCTTTTGCAAATTTGTTTTTTTCTATTTATTTGTATGTAAAATGCTTTACTGCATGGATAAATAAACTGTATAAAATCGTGCATGATACCGTTGCCTCGAGAGGGCGCAGTCACCGTGAACTCACTAAGGTCCCTGAAATTACTTTTTAGGGACCTTAGAACTCACTGACTGGCTTTTCAACAGGGGAGCTGTGTAATCTTTTAGTGCCGCCGTGGAGCGTTACACCAGAAAACTATCATCATCGAAGAAGTGGAGAGGGTGAAAATGCCAGACCAAGAAGTGTAAGGGGATGTGGCGAGGAGGCAAGGAGCCCACGAGCGCGCGAGTGCGCGCCCCAAGAAAAAAAATGTGATTAGGGCAGTCCCAGGTATCGAACCCGGGACCTTGACACCATGCAACCGGCATCCTAACCTGAGGACCACCCCGAAGGCCCGAGGGGTACAACGGGGTTAGCAGTGGCGGGGACCAATAACATGTGCAGCACATTGGAAAAAAAAATAAAGGTTGTGTTGGCACGCAGTGCGCAATACCTACACGGAAACAAGATAGAGAGAAGTGATTTGTTGGAAAAGAGGAAAGAAAAATGCACTGGGGATATTATTCAGCTCAGCAGGGAGCTCACCTGCATACAACCCAGTGCGGGGGTGGGGGAAGAGGGAAAAAAAGACTAGGGAGGAGATGAGGGGTGGAATAGAAAAGATGTTAAAGAGAAAGAGAGGGAGGAAAAAAGGGGGAATTGCTCGACGACAGCGGCGCGAGTGTTCGTTCTTCGGCAGCCTTAGCTACAGGCGCTGGGTGAGTCCGGTGGCCTCGAGGTAGGTCAGGAGGTGGTTGAACACTTCCCGGCGGGAGCTGGCGGGACCCGTGGGGAACAGCAGGTCCTTGAGGCTCTGCATGGGCTGTCCCAGATGCTGGAGTGCAACCTGCAGCACTGCTCTGTGTGCTGCATGCTGGGGGCAGGACAGGACCAGGTACTCCAGCGTTTCGGGTTCGGGGCAGTGGGCACAGGTGGAGGAGGCGCGGCGTCCGTGGTGGTGCGGCAGGGCCACCACCTCGCCGCAGTCCTGGCGCATCCGGAGCAGCAGGTTCCGGGCGTCCCTGCTGAGGCGCCCAGGTAGAGCAGGCGGGGCCTGGCCACTCACTACTCGGGGGTCCGGGTGTATGGCCAGGGCTATTCGGGCCAGGATCTGGCATGGGGCATCGAACGCCGTCACATCCTGGGAGGCGGGGGTCCCCGGCTGGTGGGAATCCTTCGCCAGGGAGTCGGCCGCCTCATTGTCCGGCATGCCCATGTGGACCGGTAGCCAGTGTACCCGCACGGTGTAGCCGCGAGAGGCCACCGCGTGCAGCTTGACCGCCAGCGACCGCTACACGTGTCCACTGGAGCTGGCTGGTTAGTCAACCGCCTGCAGCCGCAGGAGGGCTGGCCGGGAGTCCGTGAGAACGAGGGCCTTGCAGTCTAGGCCTGCCCGCTCGAGCAGCAGGTCCGCAGCCAGGTGCAGGCCGGCCAACTCCGCAGTGGTGGATGAGGCGGCGAAGGGAAGGCGGCACACCCAACTGGCGCCGATTGCCGGGGCAGTGTAGGCCAACGTTACTAGAATAATTCTAGTAACGTTGGTGTAGGCCCGTGCGGGGGAGCACTGACCCGTCCGTGAACACCTTAAGGCCGGCGTTGTCCTGCAGCAGGGCGGCCACCTCCTGGTAGATGGCCTGGTGCGGAGTGCTCATCTTGCTGCGCACTCGAGGCAGCTTGGTGGTGATGCCCAGGGCCTCTCCCGTGCCAGGCGGTGGAGGCTCCAGAGGGGGTCGCTGCGGCACCACGATGTCCTCTTCGTAAATGTGCACCAGCATGCCCGCCTGCGAGTTTCGGCGCCACGGAACCTCTGCAGCAGGGTGGCACCGTCCGAGCTTTTCTGCAGGCGGTCAATATGGCGCAGGCCCGCCTGGAAGGCCCGCAGCTCGATTGGCCAGGTGGCTACCTCGGTGTACGTGGCCGCCGCAGGAGATCGGCGTGGGAGGCCCAGACAGAACCGGATTGCCCGGCGTTGGTCAAGCTCAAGCTCCTTCCACCCCAGTTGTTTCAGGTGGACGAGGGGTGGACGAGGGTCTCTGCGGGAGTCCATAGAGGAGCACAGGGACTCCCAGCCCTGCGTGCGGCGCTGCCGGGCCCGCCGTCTGCACTGGGCGCCTGCCCGCCGCTGCTCCGTCCAGTCAGCTGGGCGCTAGCTCCTGATGGCCCGCCGCTGCAGCTGGTTGCGGCGAGCCTGAAGCCGCAAGAGCTCCAGGTCTGGCAGTGCCGTGCAGAGGGGCACCTTCCCCCGTACCGTGACCTTGTCGGCGCTGCGCAGATGGGAATTTTAATAAGTATTAGATCCAAATGGGTTAATTTTGAAGCGGGAAAAATAAATAAGCATAACACCGATTTTAGGCGCCCATAGCGTGCAAAAACCATTCCATCTCGCCTTCCCAGGCCGCTTCATTACTAGGCGGGAAAGCTAATGCACACATGGGTTTGGGAGGTTGGAAATAAATAATAAAGTAACAAAAAAGCGATAACATATCTGCCCAAATTAGGAGCAACAGAAAACAATAAAAAGAACGCCGCGGCATGAAACAAAAAGAGACGAACCAGGAAAAAAAATGGTTGCGGCTTGGCTCAGCTAACCTTGAATATGCAAAGCAAAAGATTGGTTTATTCTTCTTGGTTGACATTTGATGTAGCTGTATTGCCGACCACGGCTCAAAGCTGTTCGTTCCCGTGCAAGGCTCACAGAAGGAGGCCCGGCCTCGCTTTCATTCTCGGTAAACGCGGCGTTCCTCTTTCACGGCGAACGCGGCGCAAGATGCGTCATATAGCCCGAGACGACCCAGCGGCACATGCATGGGAGGGTGCGTGCTTGGTCGGCTGCCGATCAGTTGAGCGGCCGCTCCCGTCACGGCCGCCGCCGCTACGTGAGCAGAACGACCCGAAAACAGGGCCTTGTGCGCAGCGCCGACAGCGGGCCCGCCGAATCACGTGATGCGCTTCGAGGGGTGTGTCTCCGGAGGTGTCTCTCCGGCCAAAAGGTTAACTTGCGCATCCTCCGCGAAACCGCTAGACGAAAGTAGCAAAGCATTGCTTTGAAAACGCTTCCAGTGGTCTGTATCCAACCTGAGTCCCTCGCGTTATGAAAGCGGATTTATGCCATTGCGTTCGTGGCGTAATCTCTCTCGCGCTGTTCTCCTCGCCAGTTCACATACGTTCGCGCCTGATGTGGGGAGCGCAGGCGTCGAGTTCGCGAGTCCGGTTGCCGCGGGTTTCAGCGGGTGCTAACGTGGTCCACTTTGGGAGAAAGCTGAAAGCACGCGGACTGAAAACTACTCGGGCCTGCCAGTCACGGAGAACTTTCAGCGGCAAGTTCGGAAATACGTGTCAGGTGCAGCAGCCGGGTCTCCGACAACGGGACAGGGACCCCCGCCAACTCTGCTGTTTCTTCAGCCTTGCACGACTAGTGCAAGCTGCCGCATTTTTTACTGTCGCGGCTCTCCAGCATCTGTGGTGCTGAGTAAATATTTGATTTGATTTTGTTTCATGTTGTTGGGCCTATTGTTGTTATTTATATATACTAGTCATTCTAGCGCCAATGTACAGCTTCTGGAGAGGTACTCAAAGAAAATAAATGTCAATGATATTTAAATAAGAATATTAGTAATGGCATTGATGATGATGATGGTGGTGGTGGTAGTGACGATGTTTATGGTAACATATTTTCCGCTCCCACAGGGGAAAAATTGTTCCGACGCCCCTGCCCGGAAAAGTACTTAATTTTAACACTTTCTACCAAGGCTTTCTCTAGTTGGAAAGGACAAATACGATTCATTTTTGTTGTATCCGGTGATCTATTTCTGCTGACAATTACCCCAATGGGTCAAAGAAAAAAAAGGCTCTCATTGCGTGCAAACGCGAATTCCGAGATTTATAAGAGTCTACTTGGCCATGATGACTAAGTTACTCTCACGTATGCGTATGTTATAATCAGATTTAGTACCCGTGCCTTGATTGGCAGTACGCTTGCTGCCTGGCTTAGCTCAGCACATCACCTGCGTGCGGGCGGCCGGGCGTGCGTACGTGTGGTCGTGCGTGCGTGCGTGCGTGCGTGCGCGTGCAGGCGTGTGTGTGCGTGTGTCTGTGTTCCTTCCTTCCTGTTGCAGTTAGATGAATAAACGTACCTTTTTTATGCCTGCCATTTTACTCCATTCTTTGTTAATATCAACTCTAAAACCTGAATACATATTCGCCGGGAAAAAACGAAAACCTACTTAGATGTATATTCATGAATAAAAACAGCAAGCTGGGAGATTGCAAGGAAAAGTAGTGGCGAGGCAGAGCCTACGCCGCATGCGGGGAGGTATACGTCTCAGCCTAAGCCTGGGTTTGCGATGGCACGCACTCGACGGCAGGGCAGAGAGTCAAAAGCGGTGCATAAACAACACTTTGCGCGAACGCGCGGTAGGTAAAAACAGCCCGGGGGATGTCATGTCGTCATTTTTCATGCTCAACCGAGGCTCGCCTTTCGCTTTTGGCATTCCATAGCGGTGTAGATTTCCTTGGCGTCTTAAGATATCGTTGGTTATGACCGGCTTGGCATTTTTGTTGGATGAGCTAGTGTTAACCATGGAGGAAAGAACTTTCCTCCATGGTGTTAACAGAGTCCCGCAAGGTCAGCCTGACAGCCGATGTGCACGTAATGGTTTTTTACGAGGGACACCGCGACGGAAACTGACATTCGGCGGCAGCGCCGTTTCAGGCCGACTGGTGTGTGCGTGTGTGTGTGCTGCGGACAAATCCCCGCCGAACACTTAACGAATTTCCAAGTTCCAAGGGAAGCACTGAACCACAAACGTATGATGCCGTGGTCATCGTGTCAGGTGCACACACCAGAACCGTACTCGACATCGCGCGGTTGAAGTAGCTGATTTGATTTATATAGTGAACAATTCGGTTTCCAACAGCGGCTGCCATTTTGTTATTAGGGGAGAAAAATTCAAACGGCCGTGTGTACGAGGTTTCTGCGCGCGAGAAGGGTGCCGAGGTAGCCCGCAGAAGTGATGATTTGCGCTTCCCTAATTACGCGGCGCGCCTCATTGCGCAGGTTTCGGCGTACAACACCTTCAAATTGTATTGTGTATTTTTGAATTTCCATGTTCGCTGCTTCTCACCCATGGTATAAAAATAGCAACCCGGAATAGTTAGCTTACTCGCAATTACATTTTCTCTGAGCGTCGTTTTGACGCATATACTGGCACACTGCGTTCTTGGGCACGTCGAATCCAGATTCTCTAGCGAATATTTGTAAACGTTATTACGACGCGTTTCCAAAATAAATCACCAACCACATGAAGCAACGCCCACGAGTAACGCTAGCGTCTATCTGGTTATGCCTGCCAATGCTGTCACCTCTCTGGGTTGTCCGGTCTATTCTCGGTTTGACGCAATAGCGTTGGCAGTGCAAACCCAGAGCGTTGCCGGCATGGAGGCTGCTCGAAGTTGAAAGTGCGCTGCCTTTCGCGCCGGGCGTACAGTAGCTAGTACAGTAACACAGAGAGAGAGAGAGAGAGAGAGAGAGAGAGAGAGAGAGAGAGAGAGAGAGAGAGAGAGAGAGAGAGAGAGAGAGAGAGATCACTAGGAACCAAGCTTGAGGTTTCATAAAAAATATACTTTTGTCCCTTTTTTTACCGAAAGCGCAGCACGCAGTGAATGTCACGCGCAGACGGTGTAGTATTAACGTTTGATTGTCAAACTTGTATTTTAATCTTTACGTTGCTACATTATGTGGAATTGATTATTTTTCAAAATATGAAAGGTGATCATTTTAACACGTAAGTGTTTCATTCCGGGATTCACTAAGATTTCGCTTACGTCATATCCGTCACGTAAGTGACGCCACTACAGTGAAGCAAGCGGCCTGTAAAGGCTGCACCTCTGCACAGAGGGCTTCTTGCGGTGAAGCAACCTTTAGTACTAAAGAGTACGTTATACTTCGGGTTCGTTTTCGGGTTTTGTATTTTAACTAGGAAGTGTTTTATGCCGGGATACACCAAGATTTCACTGACGGTCATATCCGTCCCGGAAAGGACGCCAGTACACCTTTGCCGAAACGACCCGCCAGCAGGACGTCGCTCGCCAAGCACACCCGCAATACAGCCGCCGACCCGCAAATCATGCTCAGCGGCAGACTTCATTGCACACTTCACTTTCGTTTTTTAGCGATTCCTATGACAGAGGAACCAACCAGATAATGTTTACGCTGACGCGGTAATTCATTGCATGCAGTCAGCTCATATTCGAGTCTGACCATGGGTTCATTGTTATCTCCTGTTCGGCATTTTCGACATGTGTTTTTGCATTGATCTTCCGTTTACTGAAATATTTCGGGGCGAAAACATTGCAGACGCCATCACTTGCGCCGCAAGTCGCATGGCAGCATGGGGCAAGTCGAGAAAAAACCATTTGTGGCGTGGAAGCCGACGAAGTTGTGGCCCTGAATGCTGTGTCTATAGCCTTAAAAACCGCTTTTGCTGAAGTGTTTGTGTTGGAGTTTTGTACGTATAATAAAAGGAATACATAGTTATTTACTAGGAAGCATACCGTCAGGATTGAGTCAAGTAATTTAACATTGCCAGCTTGAGGAGCAGCGTAGTGGACGAATGTATTCGTACGCTACGCTGCCCCTTGATACACGGGGGAGGGCGTGCGACTACGACCCGACCCATCGTTGTAGCGTGGTAGGCGAGCGGGTTGCAGGGGAGTTGCCCCCGTTCCGACGACGCAGAGCCAAGAGCCAAACTTAGCTTATCTAATGGAACATATTATTTACACGCACATAGCTAGCTTTCTTAAATCCGCGAAGTTCTTTCATCCCAATCAACATGGCTTCCAAAAGGTCTCTCCTGCGACACTCAATTGGCACTCTTCCTAAGTGACATAAATTCTAAGTTAGACATTAACGTCCCCGTCGATGCTATTTTCATAGATTTCGAGAAGGCCTTCGACAAAGTTCCTCACAAGCGTTTGTTATCTAAACTTTCACATTTAAACCTTGATGAACATGTATTTGTATGGCTTTCAAACTTTTTAACTAACCGACTGCAGTTCGTCAATGCTAACAACAGTTCTTCCTCCTTATCCCCTGTCATCTCAGGTGTTCCTCAAGGGACGGTCCTCGGGCCCTTACTTTTTCTCATATACATCAACGACCTACCAGATAATATTTCTTCAAACATTCGGTTGTTCGCGGACGACTGCGTCATTTATCGCCCCATTATCGATCCCACTGATAACGTAGCACTCCAGCAAGACCTAAGGAAAATATATGAATGGTGCAACAAATGGCTCATGGTTCTAAACGTTCACAAAACATCCGTCATTTCATTCCACAGGCGTCACTCCTATTCCACGTACAAATATTTCTTAAGTGGCTCCGCTATATCTCCTGTCTCGTCCACTAAATATCTAGGTCTTCTTATTTCTAATGACCTTACATGGACATCCCACATAAATCGCATTACCAGTGACGCGAATCGCGCGCT
Organism: Haemaphysalis longicornis; assembly: GCF_048455015.1. NCBI lineage: Eukaryota > Metazoa > Arthropoda > Arachnida > Ixodida > Ixodidae > Haemaphysalis > Haemaphysalis longicornis. The sequence goes on along the minus strand of NW_027526203.1, from coordinate 285,236,160 downwards.
GGGCTTCCTCCGACGTAACATAAACCTGGCTCCGTCCACAGTTAAATTATTGGCCTACGAAACGCTTGTTCGCCCTAAGCTGGAATTCGCGTGTGCAGTATGGGACTTACCGCAAGCTAACTCATGTACCATCCTTGAATCCGTCCAGAACCGTGCGGCCAGATTCATCTTTTCCGATTATTCATACCACACAAGCGTAACACATCTTAAACGTAAAGCTAAATTGCCAAGTCTCAAAACACGACGTACAGTCGTAGATTATTCATACCACACAAGCGTAACACATCTTAAACGTAAAGCTAAATTGCCAAGTCTCAAAACACGACGTACAGTCGGTAAAACGCTTGTCTATAACAGCGATTTCGACTTCAACGAGCTACATCCGAAAACTGCGGAAACATACTCGTTCCAAACATGTCGGAGGCAAAAGCTAAGGGCTAAGACTTCGGAATTCCGCAGTAGTTTTATTCAAATCCTGCTCCGGCGGGGCAGGATAGGGCTGAGAGTAGGAAAGCTGTGTTATAGACAAGCCTTTTACCGGCTGTACAGTAGCGCGATTTTGCCTCTTCCACAAATTCTACAACTCGTTATCATGCGAAAGCCTCTGTATAAAAACTGCTCACCACCCATCGAATCGCCTCAACCACTCAAAAGCAGTATACCCACTTCACACACGCACGACCGCCTATCTAAATTCATTTCCTGTTCTGACAGCCATCGAATGGAACAGCCTTCCCGAAAGTGTCGTCACCCAAACAAACCCGACTCAGTTCAAAGCTGCCGTAGAAAAACCTTTGCAGTGATTATTTTTGTGTAGTGTATGCGATTACCTTTAGTGGTGTTATCTACTTCGTTGGTTGGCATTGTATGCTTTTTTATCAACAGAGCGTGCTTGATACCCTCTTTATTCGTGATGCGCTTGTTCGGTTGTATTGTTTTCTGTTTGTTGTTCGGTTGTTGTGTAATTTTTGTGCTTCAACACCCCTCATGTAAAACCCCACCCATTGGGGTCTTTGAGGTATCTGTAAATAAATAAATAAAATAAAATCTGATTAATGCATGGCGAGTAGAGAAAACCGATGATACAGACAGCAGCAGACTGGCGTGCTCACGTGACATCTCGAACGGGCACAGTAACGTTATCCGCAAAAGCCCAGGACGCATTGCTTGTGCTATCGGTAGGGCGACACTTTATACCCAGAAGCCCCAACCGTCAACAGGCGTTCAGTGTGTTGAACGCAGCGTCAAAAGGTACAAATACACAAGACACCTTTCCTAGATTCTGTGTTGCATTCCCCAGTGCTGGAAGAAGGGGGAGGAATAGGGAAGTCCAGCGTACGGCCGCCGATTGTAGAAGGCTGGTTTGAACACGTCCTGGCTGAGCTAGTTTGAACCGGATCACGCAACGGCTGCCCGAGACACAACGGCCCGGGTTGCGCGCGGCAGCCAAGCTCCGGCGCTCGAAACATGTTTGACGAGCTGGCTTTACCGCCACTCACGGAACTTTCCCGCAATGCACAAAGTGTAAGAAAACGGCGTAGCTCGCGCGCACAGAGCAACACCGAAGTACCCCGTGCTGATTCGTGACACCCTCAAGATGTTAACGTCATACCAATTCTTGCCCAGATGTCGATTCTTTTGAAAGTGAACCCTCGTTAACTCGAAGTGGTAAAATCCGCTAAAAATTTTGAGATAAGCCGTGGTGCTAGTTAAGCGAAATGCCAAAAAAAAAAAATTGGGGCCAGGTCACTGAAATAAGAACTAGTGCTGGTAACAAAAGCTCGACTGCACAGGGGAACTTTCGTAATAAAGGCAAAACAATTCACAGTAAAAACAATATGTTATTATCGCGGATGAAAGAACTCCGTGATGTTTTCATGTTTCGCGTTTGCATCGGGTCCCAGAAAAGCGTTCTCGAGCTGCTCAATGCATCGCATCAACTGTTGGTCGCCACCGATACATTCTACTTTGTTGCTAACAGGCGCAGCATGTTTTTTTTTTTGTTTTTTTTTTTGCCGTTGTAGGCATTTATGGAGGCTCCTCGTCGTCCGCATGATCAGCTGCGTCGCCCACAGCTGTCTCAACCATGTAGGCGGCAGACAGACATCCGGTAACGGGGACATCGGCCTCCTACAACGCGTAATCCTCGTAAATTTTCCGTTCACGACCGCGTTCGGCGCGTTGTGGGAGCTGAGTGTTCGAACGGAGACCTACCAGCTTCACGTAGCTGACTTTGCCTTGTCAACATTTCGAGATATCAGTGGTACCCCGAAAAAAAAAAAACGTTTCGAAATAAAGTGGTGCAAATACATAGATAGCGCCTATGGGGGTAAACACACAGCGAGAAAAAGTTTCGACTTAACCGATATTTCGAGATATCCGAGTTCGAGTTAAAGAGGGATTACTGTAATTTCATCCCACGTTTTTTGCGTTCTCATGAACACCAGAACGACAGAATATATAGCATTCATGTACCCGACTCAGTTTTGGGCTCGTTCCACAAGCTCGTTTGAGTGTAATATAATTTCGAGATCTGAATAATGGGATTTAAAATGGCGCTTGGTGTACAACTTGGCTAGCGCCATGTCATTATGAAATGTTGCCACTTCGAGCCGTGCAGTCAAAATACGAGTTTGTTTTATTCGAAAGATTTAGTGTTTTATAGAGCCCCCAGCGCTTGTCCGGCATAAAAGGCTGCTTTATTCACTGCGAAATTATTCAACCTGAGTTAAAATTTTGATTCTCCAGCCAAAGTGTGTTTCGTTACGTCTGCGTGGCGTAACAAGGACAGGTCTTCGAGCGAACGCTAGTGCTCTGTTTAGTCTGCAGAGGAATGCGGGACCTTGTTTACCGCAAGTCCTCCTAGATGGCGCCACCATACTGCGTTGGACCGCTGTCTGCCTTTGCTGTGTTTTTGACCGTATTTGCACCTGGCTTGTTTTTTTACGGTAGGTAGTAATCGTTTCTTTAAACATGGGGTATGCTGGTCAAACAGGGTCACGTAAGACAGTGTCGCTTACGCCAATCGGCCAGTGACGTCTGAGACAACCCCAAAGCACCGCACTGCCGTGCAGCTATAACAAGCATAGTGCACGCAGTACCAACAGGAGTATGCATTGGTACTTCTATAGTTTACGTGTACTTTCGTAACATCCATTCTTTCACCCCACCATTCACACTGCTATAAAATGAATATGCATTGCGTTTAAGCGAAAATAGCTAGTTGTGCAAGCTTATAATCCCTGATTAACTTGCGTTTGCTTTTGCCGACCTCAGCCAATCGCACGGCTGTGCAATTACATCATACGTTCTAATGCGGGAAATGAGCTAGTGAGTCGCATCGCCATTCCCTCTTTTCCTAATTATCAGCTTATTTGAGCGAAGTTTACGCTAAAAGTGGTGTCAGTATGATTCTAACGAGGCAATATTTCGAATGAACCGAACTTGTTTTTTGTCCGCATGGCCCCTTTAAGTAATGGCTAAAGTGAACAAGAAGACTAAAGTGGCACAAGCGCCCGTAAGGACTATGCTTTGAAAATGAGTCAGAAAACAAGGTGTGAAAGAATTTAGGGACGGTGCCAACATTACAACTCTACCAAGCTTTTGACAAGTATAATGTTCAGTTTGGTGTGAATGTTGTTTAGAGGCACTGCTGTTAGTCTGTTAAGAAAGGTTAGTAGTCTGTTTATTGCGAGTTAAGTCTGATGTAAGTGATGCCCTGTAAAGTTTACCTACCCTGCCCGCAATGAACGCGGAGATAATAAATAAGGATTTCCCGGTCACTGGTGATGCTTTGTTCATGGATAACACGATCAGGAAGCGTGGGTAGTTGTTTCAGCTGTTGAAGTATCTATGTGTGCATTTATTGTTCATGGGAAAGGTAAGATCCACCAACAGGCGTAAATTGTCTCGCCTAGGGGGCTGACATCGGAACGCCTGCTGGTGTAGGGGGGGTGTAGGAAGGAAAGAATACATAGGAGTAGGAGGATAGTGGAGATTGTTGACGTTATCATGTATATAACACACTGGGCAAGTTGACAAGGATAAATATAAAACACAAAAGAAAAAAGGAGTTAAACATTGAGGAAATTGGCATTACAGAGAAACACAACAGATATAGACAACACGTGAATCTACAGGGGACAATGTCTAACACACATGTAAAAGGGGACACACACACACACGCACACACACGTAGAGAAGCTGCATCATCAGCAGCATTCCACTACAATCTGGGCAGTTAAGTGGATTTGTAGTGGAGTGCACTGTGCAGCCCCGAGGCCCCCAGGTATGTACCCAGGGCCTCGAGCACTTTGTCCCGCTCCCTAGCACTGCCCGGGGGCCAAAGCAGCTCCTCACGGGGCCGCTCTCCTTGAAAAACGGCCAGCAGCTCTGCCACACCTGCCGCAAACTTGGGGCACTCGTAGAGTACGTGCGGTAGGGACTGCACGGGCGCTCGGCAGTGAGTGCAGGCGGGGCTGGACACCCGCCCCAGTCGGTGCTTCAACTCCGCCGTACACGCGTCCCCCACGCGGAGGCGCAGGATGGCCGAGCGCAGTCGACGAGGCAGGCGTGAGGCCCGCACTGGCGGCAGGACCCCTCCGACACGCAGCCGCGGGTCTGGATGCCTGGTGCGGAGGTGTCGTTGGATGAGCAGGCGGACGTCATCCGCTGCCGCCTGGGCCACCATGTCCGAGGGAGGCAGCGCGTGCGCCCCGGCGGCCAGCTCGTCCGCCCGCTCGCTGCCATCCAGACCGATGTGGGTGGGGACCCACTGCAGGCACAGTTGAGTGCCCCGGTCCGACAGTTGTGCCGCCTTCTCCCGGATGCCCCGCACCAACAAGGAGTGCGAGTCTCCGTCACGAAGAAGCACCAGGGACACCCGGGAGTCGCACAGCAGGGCGCAGCGCTTGGGCAAGGGCTCCATCTCCAGCATCAGGTCCAGGCCCAGTCCGACACCCACCAGCTCAGCACAAACTCCGACGGCCGGTGAGAGTGTGCCGACCGCGACCACTCTAGTGCGGCAGGTGTGGCAGGCTGGAGCACGCCACAGCGAGCTGCAATCACGAGAGGAGGTGCTGGCGATGCGGGGGTTCCCACCTGAAGGCAGCGTGCAAGGCCGCGAAGCCTTACTGCACCAACTTCGGGGGCCCCCACGTCGTGCTCGACCACTCTTGCCCGCGCTGGCTGGAGGAGCACCGTGTGTGTGCGGAGCTAGTAGCCCCGGCGCCTGCCTCTCGCTTGGGCGTCCGTGCAGCCCTGCGAGCGGTCACGCAGCCCTAGCCGCCGCCTGTCGCACCTAAGGCCCCTGTATTTTTCGCGCCCCCTACGATGCGCCAGCAGCCGGGCAGCAGCAGCAGCAGCAGCAGCAGCAGCAGCAGCAGCAGACAGCCCAGCGACAGCCCAGCAGCCAGGCAGCCCCGGCGCGGTTGAAGCGAAGTCGGAAGAGATTGCGCAAGCAGCCGGCCTCGCTGGGACAGCCACACACCGAGCCCCTCCATGGCTAGGAGCCGCCGCACACTGCCCCTGGTGCCTACAGTGCTGCAGTGCAACGTCAACTCTCTGCGACCGCGTCGTGCGGAGCTGAGTGCGTTTCTGCTGCAGCACGAGCCCCACGTCGTTCGTGGCTTTACAGGAGAGCTATGTGCGGTGGGAAGGGACGGCTCAAGGGAGGATTCGCCTGCCGGGCTACATCGGCTATCACAGCCTCACGGCGTGTGACAGTGCCCAGTGCTCGGCGGTGGTGTTTGGCGACCCGCCCCACCCCCAGGGACCTCGCGTGCCTCACTGTTTGTGCGGAACGATGTGCAGCACGCAGAGTTGGATACCAGTGCGGTGACGACAGTGGTGCAGGAGTTCGCGGCAGTGACGTTGCGGCTCAGTGCGGCAGGAACAGACATTACAGTGTGCAGTGTGTACGTGCGCCCTGGTCAGCCCTGGGACGTTTGCCTCCTGGATCGGCTGTTGTCCCTGTGACACCATTGCGGGCAAGTGACAGTGCGGGCAAGCTGCGGGGCTTCATCGAGGCGTTTCGGACGGGCCGCACGGCGCAGGTGCAGGTGGGGGACGCCCTGTCACCCCCCCCCCCCCCCGTCCGGTGGACGTGGGCACCCCACAGGGCTCCGTCATCAGGCCCTTCCTC